>NC_081352.1:48448018-48486925 GCF_029784015.1 Lycium ferocissimum
ACTCTTAAAAAAAAGCCCCAAAACCCTATTTTTTTAATGAAAACCCATCTCCTTCGTATTCACTGCTTTCTCACGGGCCCGTTTTAGGATTTGTACATTAATAGTTGATGCTTTCATTTTCAATCAGATTTCTGGCATGAGTCACGAGATGCCAAATCTAGAACGAAATGAAGAGAAGAACTATCAAAACAGTAAGCGAGCTAAATGTAAAATACCAAATATCCTTTTGGATTGATCACACACTGGAAAGCTAACTGAGCATTGATTCTTGATTGAGTTTGAATAGATAGGTTAAAATTGAGAAAAGACAAAACGGAATAACTTTAATATGCCAAAGAAATTTTCTGCTCTATGATTCCCATGATGGGTATTGTCAATATAGTGCAAAGATTGATATGCTCTGCGTCCGATGGCGTCATTCCCTACTTAAGTAAGAATGTACTTACGAGTTTAGGGTTCACATGTTCCCGGAAAACAAAGGAACAGTAAATTCGACCAGGTTTTGCAGTTGAACACCTCAAAATTTCTGAAGCAAGCTTTAATCCTATTTCTAAACTTGACCTGCAGAAGTAGAAACCAAATAAAGGAAGGGCATCAGGTCCAAACACAATAGGGATTTTGACTATTGAGAAAGGAACACTTCATTTTCAAATTACACAGATATAACAACAACAACATACACAGATAAGTTTTAAGGATCCAGAAAGCACTGGTCTCGAATCCATTGCAGGATAAACCATCAGTGGTATAACTAGTTCATAGATTCACTTTAACTCGGCCAAAATCACTCCCCAGTTTTCCAAGTTCTTAAATTGAAAAGCCAACAATAATCTCACATGATATTTAAGAACAAGATGAAAATATGAATTGTTGCAAGTTTCCTTTGGCTTAAGATACTATGTAAGACCCCTAGGACCTAGGACCATTTCCCACTAGACCATCATTTTTCTCATCAAGATGGGTAGATAAGGCGGAAAAGAAAAAGAAATCTCCAGTAGACAAGATATGCATCTAGTCCTTCAATAGTTTTCCACTTCTCCACTCCAAAATGTATCGAGAAGAAGAAACAAAACTGGAATCTCCAGTATACTACTCCCTCCGTCCCAATTTATGTGAGGGTGTTTGACTTGGCATGGAAGTTAAGAAAGAAAAGAAGACTTTTAACACTTGTGGTCTAAAATGAGTCATAGAGAGAGTAGTTGAGGAAACCATAGATGAGAGGCTATTGCAAGATTAGAAATAAACTCACTTATTTCTGCTTTGTGGAGCTGCTGATCAACTGCATCTCAAAAAAATCACTTGACTCGTATCATTTAACCATCTAGTTTGGACAATTCTCTTGCCAAGATAACATACGTCTGGAAATTAATAGTGTAGCTCTTGGATTCCATGACATGAAGAAGCTTCATGCACAATTCAGATTCTCTCTCCTTGAGTAAACCATCAATTAGGATGGTCCAAACAATCTCATCATTGTTCCACTGTTTCCCAATCATGTTTTCAAATAGCACTTCAACTTCTTTTAGGCGGCTACTTCTACAGAGAGCACGAATGAGTGATTGATAAATTGACAAAGGAGGTCGAAAACCTTGTTGAACCAATGAATCAAATATTTCCAAAGCGGCATCCACTTTCAAATTATTGCAATAAGAAACTACGAGAGCAATGTACTGCACTAGTAGGACTGAAGCCTTTCTCTTCCATATGTTCTATCAACTGGTCTGCCTCATAAGTTTTACCTTCTCTAGACAGACCAAAAAGTAAGTGCAATATGTGCCTTCATTTGGCTCACAACCCATTTTTTGACATTCTATCTAGTAGAGTACATAGCAGTTCAAAACTAACATCATTCTTGCTAGCTGTGATACTATACACTCTTTCAGGCAGAACGGAAACCTCCCCTGGAATAAATTGATGCTCCTTTTGCAATCCTTTCAACAACACACCAAAGGTTCTATAATTTGGTTCACAACCCTTATCAACCATCTGGCGAAGAAGTAAAAATGCATGATCTAGTCTACCCAATGCTACAAAACCATCAATTAGTGAAGTATACGTCACTAAATCAGGAGCTAACCCTTTGTCTCCATTTCTCTGAGTAAGCTCTCTGCATTATCAGCCTGGCCTTCAAGACATAAACCGTAGATTAGCGAACTGTAAGTGTACAGGTTTGGTATGCAATTTCTTCTCTCCATATCATGGAAAATCTTAAATGCAAGACGAGTCCCACCATTCCTACAAAGACCATCAATCAAAGTAGAGTAGGTGATGACATTTGGGAGCAGTCTGCTTTCTGCAATCTTATTACATAGTCTCTCTGCTTCCAAAAGTCTATTTTGTTTGGACAAACCATTTATGATAGCATTGTAAGTTTCTATGCCTGGACTGCACCACTCTCTTCCATCCTTTTTTAAGCAATGCAAGCGCATCATCCACTTTCTCTTCCTTGGAAAGACCATCAATTAAAGCTGTATAGTTGACCTGGTTTGGACTTAAACCATGCTTTATCATTTCCTGGAAGAGAGCTGAAGCCGAATCAAGCTTGCCCCTCTTGCAGAAACCAGAAATAAGTTCTGCATATGTCCATTCATCGGCTTTACATCCATTATTCTTCATCAAATCCAGCAGTCTCATAGCATTGTCGAGAAATCCCCGTTTAAGGTATCCATTAATGAGGGTATTATAAGTAATCACTGTTGGAGCCGGACCCACCTTTAGCATCTCACTTAGTAGAACCATTGCCCTTCCAATATTCCCAACCAAGCATAATCCATGGATCAGTGCATTGTAAGTTATAGTGTTGGGTTTGTATCCATGTGCTTCAATCAAACGGAAAATTCTGAAAGCTCTATCTACTTTTCTTGCTCCGCATAATTCAGTTATCAATATATTGAATGTAACCATAGTTGGGAGCAAACCTTTTCTCAACATGTTGTGGTACAATCCGATCGCTACTTCAAGGAGTCCAGATTGAGACAGCCCACTAATTAGAGCTGTATATGTCTGCACATTCGGTTCACAACCCCTCTTTCTCATGCTCATTACAAGATCAATTGCCTCCTTCTCACGTCCAAGTGCACAGAAGGAACTAATTGGAACTGTGTACGTATAAATAGTAGGTTCAATACCTTTCTCAATCATCTCATCAAGCATATCCATAGCCTCATCGACTCTCTCCTCCGTGCAAAGTCCATTTATAAGAGTAGTATAAGTTGCTGCATTCGGATCTATTCCGTCCTGAACCATCCGATCAAATACCACAAATGCTGCATCCAAGTCCCTTTTCCTACAATGCCCCAAAATCAAAGATGTATACGTGAATACATCGGGACTCAATTCACGCTGATAAATATGACTCATTATCAACTTAGCCTCCTCAACTCTCCCCTTCTTGCACAATATGTTTATCATGGTGTTAAAAGTCAGTAAACTCGGCTCGATCCCACTGCTCATGATTTCTTGATAAGCATTCTTAGCTGCCTCAACCATCTCAAACTTACCTAACTGAATCAACAAAGAATTAAAGCTATACAAACTATACCCAAAACCTTTTCTTCCAAGTTCACTTAAATACTCAACAACCCATTTCATTTCATCCTCATTTCTACAACATTTGATCATCAAGATCCTCACATGATCAGCAGGTCCAAATTTCTTATCAAAAACGAGCCTATTCAACATGGAAACATAACAGCTCATATCATGTTTGTAAAAATGCTTCTTAGAAACCCAATAAAAAAACCTTAATGCTACTTCAGTATTTTCATGAATCTCAACTAGTTTTGCCACGTGGCGGGGTCTTATTTTTGAGCTCAATGAATTCAGCTCTACACTTGTCTGCCATTGCAACCTAGGATTAGACAATATTTCTAATACCTTAGAAACAATGAAAGATGGGTTGTTGTTTTCTTGAAAAAAATCAGGTTTTGATGTAAATTGAAGACAACCCAGATAAGAAAAATGCCTGAATTTGCTACTGTGATGTGGGTTTTTTAAGGAATAGAGAAATATGGGTTTAAGGGGCTTTACCATTTCGAGTAAAGATAATAATAACAGTAAGAAGAGTTCATGAAATATTGTTTTGGAGGTCATTGGCTTCTAAGAGGCATTTTAACAAACAGGTTACGTGGGTCTTCAGAAGACCACAATAGCAATGGTGAAACAAAGGTGAATATAGGAAGGGGGCGCAAAAACAATGGCTTTAAACCTGAAGAGCCAAATTTGTACTGTAAAAAAGTTTTAGGGTCATTCTTGAATTTCCAACAATGTCTAGGCAAGATGCCGAGAAAATCCGTGAACAATTTGGGGAAAAATGGGAATTTGGTGTTTTGTTGGATACACCTTTACACTACTAGTGTTTCATAATAGGGAAAAGGGCGAAAATTAACTTTCAATTTTGGAAAATAATTCATTAAATCATACCCCGTTATCTTGTAAATTCGATTATCTTTCTTCTTGTTATCTTATGGGATCAATTATCTTCCTTAATACAATGGATCGATATTATTCATTCCAGGCACTTCAAAATTATTTTTTCAAATTATTATTTATCCATTATAATAATTCAATGACACTCGAATTCATTTTTTTCAGCCAAAAATATACGGACTCAACCGTATACCCCAAAACCATGTTCCCTTTCTTTTCTTTTTCTTTTTCTTTTTTGTGTCCTAAGAGAATATATGTGGTTCACAATATAGTGCCGCTTGTACTGGACACAACTTCATGCCATACTTTCTTGGCGTTACACCTGGTTGCCTTATTTAATGGATATAAACTGATGCAATGTTATAATTCAGGTAACTGTTCCTTCACTGGCTTCTGTCTACAATGAATATGCTTTGAAGAGCCAATTCGAGACAAGCATTTATCTTCAGTAACTTGAAAGAAAGTTTCAGGGTCGGGTTGAAGAGAAAGTGTGGGAGTTTTGGGGGGAAATGGTTTTAGGGTATACGGTTGGATCCGTATATTTTTGGCTGAAAAAAATGAATCCGGGTCGGGTTGGGTTATTATAGTGTGTAAATAATAATTTGAGGGGAAAATAATTTTGAAAGTTAGGATGACACGCGTTACGTCCGTTAGACGTAAGGGTATAATTGATCCATAATATAATTGACAGAAGGTATAATTATTAATGATAATGAAGAGCATTGGATGAATTATTTCCCAAAGTTCGGGGGGTAATTTTGGTCCCTTTCCGTTCATAATATTCTGATAGCAAAGAATTAAACAATAGGTTGATAGATAAGCATTAAATTGAATAACTAATTATTGGAACAATATTATATGCGGAATGTAAGTATTTAGAATGTTCAAGTTGAAAAGAGAGGGTATTTATACTCTTTTTTTTTTTCTGAGAAAAAGGTTAAAAATGCTATTAAACTGTTGAAAATAAACTAAAAATGCTTTTTGTTTGTTTTTTGGTATAAAAATATTCATGAACAATTAGAAATGATATAAAAATACCCTTATTGGTAGTAAACTGGCCAAATTATGTCCATATCCCATCAACGGTTCTTCATTGTCTCATATATTTTTTTAAAAAAAAAAAAAAACAAACAAACTTATTTCCTGATGTAATGGTCTTCACCTTCAAAAAAGAGTTCCTCCACTTCTTCTTTTATTTTTTTATTTTTTTTATATCTTTTGTACTTTCACTTTCATTGAAAAATATATACCTTTTGTTCCTGAGCTTTCTTTCCCATAAAAAGTCAGATTATACATGTGTAACTTAGTTGTTACTCAGAATAAGTTGGATACAAAATCATAGATAAAATCAGTATTCAAGGTTCAACAGAGGCAAAACACGAAATACGATGATTTCTTTTCATTTATCTATCTATTTTTGAAAGGACAAAGTTATTCGATATCATACTCAGAATTAGCAAGAACCCACCACTACTAAAAAAATTGAAATTTTTGACCAAAAATTTCGATCACATGAGGTCGAAAAGGCCTTTATTTCGACCAATTTTTCGATTACACGCGTAGGTCGCTAATCGGTAGGTCGAAATTTTTTTTCGGCCACGTGTGGTCGAAATTTTCGACCACACGTGGTCGCAATCACGTTCTACCGAAATTAAGGGTAAATTATTTTCGACCACATGTGGTCGAAAATTATTTTTATATTAAATTATATATTTAACTTTTTTGACTACGTGTGGTCGAAAAAATTATTTATATTTAAATATAAAAAAAAATTATTTTCACAATTTCGACCACATGTGGTTAAAATCTGGCAACCATATTGCTAAATTTCGACCACACGTGGTCGAAATTGTATTTTTTACAGGTACAATTTCGACCACGATCGAAATTGTGAAATATCTGGTCGATTTTCGATTTTGTGGTCAAAAATGAATATTTTTAGCATTTGCACTGCTTTTGACATCCCACCCGCCAATTTTCAAATAACCAAATTCATCAACCAAAACGGTATCAATTCATCAACAATTCAACACGACAACCATAAACAATGTTCAAACAAACACTTAAACATTGTCCATTCAAGCAGGTTAAACATCATAAAACTACGTTCAAACACTTAAACATCTTAAAATTAAAAGTACTTCTAGTTCAAATTAAACCTACATTCAAACCCTTAAACATAATATACATATCATTTAAACATAACGAATTAGAATCCAAAAGCACGTTAATCAAAAGGTCAATGTTCGGTGTTAGAGACATGATCCGTATACTCCCCACTAGACTCATCGACAAGAGCATGATTTATGTCGCTTGTGACCGACGTCGTCTAACTTGGGAAGGTCGGGGTTAGGGAGGGCGTGACCTACGAGCGTCCCGAGGACACGGGGGAATCGGAAACGGCCGCGAATTAAGAAAACTATTAATCTGGGCTTGCATACCCGACATCCTAGCCTCCGAGGAATTAAGTGTTCTTGTTAGCAGGTCAACTTGATGCTTCATAGCTTCATACTCCTTAGGATCAACTATCCCATCATCAGTAACACCTACGGCTTCAAGGCGACGGGTATCGACGAAAGGCTCGATTAGGCATCCCGTAAGCGTCTCCACCTTGTTGGGGGAGCGACCTTTTCAATCCATTGTTCTTTGTATTAACTCGTCGATCATGCGTGGTACTTGGCCGGAAGGGCTCGAAACTCCCAGTGTTGTTGAAATTCGTTACGAAATTAAAGGATACAATGTTAATAGTCTAATTTAGTACAAAAAATATATTATTATTGTTAACTAACGACTTACCCGAGTTAGCTCGACCATCTTGCTCAACCCGTGGCCTGTACCATCGCCGTTCTTCTCCTTCCTCGTGTGAGTAATCTTGAATATCTCATCTTGAGTACCGCCGACCCTGGAGCTCCTACAAACAAATCAAAATTAACAATTAAAAAAAGTAGCAAAAGCGTCCGCAAAAAACGATAAAAAAAAAAGTCCTGACAAAAGTCCGCAAAAAAGCGTCAAAAAAAAAAAAAAAAAACAGTCCCAAAAAAAAAAAGTCCACAAAAACAGTGCCAAAAAACAGTACAATAAAATGACCAAAAACAGTACAAAAAAAAAACAGCGCTAAAAAAATAGTCCACAAAAATAGTCCAAAAAAAAAACAGTCCCCAAAAACAGTCCAAAAAAAAAAAAACAGTCCGCA
The DNA here is from genome assembly GCF_029784015.1 of Lycium ferocissimum. Classification (NCBI taxonomy): domain Eukaryota; kingdom Viridiplantae; phylum Streptophyta; class Magnoliopsida; order Solanales; family Solanaceae; genus Lycium; species Lycium ferocissimum. Next base: position 48,455,640 of record NC_081352.1, read on the forward strand.
CAAAACAGTCCACAAAAATACCCAAAAAACATTCAAAAACGAGTCAAAAAATGACCAAAACATTCCCTGATTAAAAAATGACCAAAAACAGTCAAAAAAAATAGTCTAGAAAAAAACGCACAAAACAAATTCCAAAAAACGTCCAAAAAACACGATCAAAAAATGACCAAAATAGATAAAAAACCCCAAACCGATTCAAAAAACGATCCCAAAAATCGATCCAAAACGATCAACAAAATAACTAAAACCATCCCAAAATTGAACTAAAACGATCCCAAATAACCGAACCAACACGATCCAACAAAATCACCAAAACGATTCCAAAAAATAAATAACCAAAACGAGTTCCAAAAAATAAAGAACCAAAATGATTCCATAAATTTGAACCAACAAGAATAAGAAATGTCATTTGACAAAGCTAAAGAAGGAGACATACCCGTCGCTCTATCAAGTCCACTTGACTCGTGGCGCCGCTGGTGTGCGCCGATCCACCCTTCACCGAGGCTCTAGCGGCCTTCCCATTTTCACTTCGTTTCCAAAAAGTCGGATCCGTTGCCCGGTGGTGTCCTTCCACCATTCATCTTCGATCCAATCAGCCGCACGCAATTATGTACGAGCTCCAAGTAACGCATCCCTAAGTATTTTCGCACGCTTTTTTCTCAAAGTTCGCACTACTAAATCATGATATTCCTGGCCTGCAGAACACTTTGTCCGCAAAGAAATTAATTTGATTAGGAGCATATTAAAGGAATATCCCATAAACAATCAACATATAGTATTTTACTACAAATATTAAATACCCTAAACTCGAGAAACATCTCGGTTTTGCCACCGGCACCTTGCCCCAAACGGAACGGCGCCTATAGAGTCCTTTGATCGTCTTTGAAATCCTTTTAGTTGCTTTGCCTGGATAGAAAGCTGCATTAAAACAATAAGATTATTAGATGCTATAAAATTAGACGTCTTATAATAAAATAAATAAGTTATGCAAATTAAATAAACTTACGTGTATCCAACTGACTCGATTATGAGACGACTATTCATATCAAAATTCAAAACCTGTGGAGGATCTCCTTTTTTGGGACGTTAATCAAAGCTACTTTCTTCACACTCCGACGTCCCAACACGTGGAGTAGATGATGTCGATGGGCCGTGGACACGGTCGGGCTAGGAGTAGCTGTCGAGTACCGCTCTGGCCAGCCGCCGCCGTGACACATGATAAAACTCGAGAGAGACGTGTGGGATCGTCGAAAAGGTGTGATGGGGGGCCCCGAGATCGTCGTGCGTATGGCTCGTGCGGGCACCGAGGCCAAAAATACGGTGGCACCGTGACATGGCTAGTCAGCCGACTCCATGACAACCCATCCGCAACACCCGACATCGGAGGGCAGTGGTGGAAGGCAAGGCGCGGATCTCTAGCTCCAATCGAAAGGGACACAGCTACATGCGCATACGGCAAGATATACAAACCCTTAACTTTTGACTTTTTGGGGCTTTCGCAATAGCACCCTACCCTTTTTATCCCCGCTATGTGCAAAATAAATATAAGTAAGTACGCAATCAAATTATGAAACAAAGATTAAATGTTAATCGTAAATACTAATGCACAAAACAAAAAACATCAAAATGACATTAGCATTGAACTACTGAAGTTAGTAAATCTGCAAAACATAAAATACCAACCAAAAACCCAAACAATATGAGACACTTATAAATCTTACATTCAATTAAGATTCAGATACTTATAAGTCTTACAATCAATTAAATAAAACTACAGATATTAAATAGTTCTAAAATGAAATACAAGCTAATTTTCATCATTTTCTTCCTCGTCTGACCATTCTTCCTCATCGCTTGTTTCGATTTCATCATTTTCTTACTTAAAATGAGTAACTTATGCTACATCAGCTTTTCTAATATATGTTTTGGATGCTCCGGTTCGGTTTCTAATTCGAGTCGACTACTTGGTTAACATGTGATGTGTCGTCGGTAAGGCGGCAGTAAATCGTTTCTCAACTTCCACACGACCAACCGGCTTGGTTTTAATAACCACCCGCCCAATCGGACTTATCCTGTCTTAATGGATAAGGGACATAGTACACTTAACATTGTGTGCAATGATGAAAGGATCGTAACTTGCATGCCTCTCCGCTTGTGCTTTACTTCAATTATATTGCACTCTCTGTAGTACCCGTACCTCTTTTTTGGGGTTGGATCAAACCGATTACATGCAGAAAGAACAATCTTTTGAGAGACGACGAATAATCTAACTCTAAGATATCTTCAATTACACCAAAATAATCAACACCATCAAGACATACTTTGTTATTAGTTTTCATGGTTAGCACGCTCTTGGGTATTAAATTTGAAACCATTAACAACATATTTGTCCATACAATGGACTAGTTGGTCCCCAAGATAAGTCCATCAAAAATTGTTCATGAAAACCACACGGATTCTTGTAAACCTATCAAAAGTTAAGTATTAGAAAGTTAGAAATATTGGAACTCAAAACTTAGTAATGTTGCTACATTGGGTTAGAAAATTATATATAAAACTTACATAATTGTTAAACCAAGTCCCAAATTGGATCTGACAACTGTTATTGGCATATGTATCTCCACAAAGAGACCGTTCAACAAAATAGAATTTAGATTAGCACCTATTCTCAATTTAAATGATGAAATTTTGCAATTTTGGTAAACTTACTCATAATAAGGTTGAACTTCCGGGCAATTTAACAAGATATGTGTCGGCCGATTTATACTCCATTTGATTCAATGGTCTCTCACGTTTTTTGGACCCATCACACGGTCGATTGAAGATCGATATTGGCTTCAACAAAGAGTTATTCACACCTCCATCCACCACGTTGTCGATTAGGCTGTTTCTCAAACAAGCCACATCGTTCAAAGTAGTAAGAAACCGTAAAATGGGATGTTTCGTTGGCAAGATAAACTTCGCACATCGAGCCTTCCACTTTCGATTTTTGCTTCATAGCCCTTTTTAACTTACCAATAGACCTGCATTTATATCGTGGTGTATTTTTAAAAAATTTTAAAAATAGATTAGATAGGAACAAAAAAAAAAAAATTGACTCATTACCTCTCGAAGGGATACATCCACCTATATTGAACTGGGCCTCCGAGCCGGGCTTCGTATGCAAGGTGAATTGGAAGATGTTCCATCACATCAAAGAACCCCGGTGGAAGAATTTTCTCCAACTTGTTTGTGATAACAGGAATATTCTGATGCATCCGACAAAGGTTATCCTCCCTCAACGTACTGGAACACAAGTCTTTGAAGAATAAACTAATTTCTGACATAGGTTTCCAGATTCGTTCAGGCAAGCCACTAAATGCAATAGGGAGTAAAGTTTCCATGAAAACGTGACAGTCATGACTTTTCATCCCATGTATCCTGCCTTGCTCCATATCAACACGTGATCCAAAATTTGATGTATGGCCATTGGGCATCTTCAAGTTCTGGAGCCACTCACAAATCTTTCGCTTCTGCTCCATTATGAAAGAATAGCTAGCCTTAAGCTTGAAGAACCTTATGTTTAGGTTGCAACCATAATCTTTTCAGTCTAATACTCAATCAAGTCTATTACAGCCTTAACATTATCTTTCGTCTTGTCCATGGCATCCATCACCGTGTTAAACAAATTATCAAAGTAATTTTTTTCAATGTGCATGACATCAAGATTATGGCGTAGAAGATTATCCTTTCAATATGACAACTCCCCAAAATATGCTCGCTTTGTCCGGTTATGGTAAACCCCATACCCATCGAATCATATGCACTTCTTCTTCTAAGTAACTTTTGGGAGGTGTTGAACCCACCTCTAAATATTCTCATAGGACGGTATTGGAGGTGGACAATCTTGTTCAATTGTTTTATTCTTGAATGCATTTTTCATTCTCCTAAAGGGATGATCCATCGGCAAGAATCGACGGTGACAATCAAACCATAAATTTTTTTTTTGTCGTTTTTTAAAGTGAAGGACTTAGAGCCCGTTTGGATTGGCTTATAAGTTGCCTATAAGTCATTTTCAAATTTTTTGAGTGTTTGGCTGGCTTAAAGCCATTTTGTTCTTAAAATAAAGCCCAAAAAATTAATTGGATCCGTTTGCTTAGCTTATCTAAAGCGGCTTATAAAATTTGAAAACAACTTATAAGCCAAAAAAAATAAGTTGGACTACACCAATTTTTTTTTTTTGGCTTATAAGTTATTTCCGGCTTATAGGCGCTTTTAAGCCCATCCAAACGGGCTCTTAGTATTTTCCATGCGGTGAGGGACACGATAACTTTCCGTCATTATCCACCCGGACAACATCCCATACGCGGGGAAAATCATTAATAGTCCACATTAAAGCGGCCCTCAAATTAAAATTCGACTTACGGAAATGTCATATGTCTCAACCCCTCCAACCACAACTGCTTTGTTTCATCATCAACCAAAGGTTACAAGTACACATCAATCAAGACTTTTGGATTACGCGGGCGGGAATAATGCAATTAAGGAATATATATGAACTAGTCATACACGTAGGGGAAGATTATACGGTGTTATAAACCTGAAGACAACAAGAATATGGAGCAAAACAGAAGAGAATGCGGAGTGAATCCGTCGAGAACATAAACCCTACCCTAACATTACGTGGTTCGAGTGCAAAGTCCGGATAGAGTTCTATCAAAAATGCTTCAGCCTCGCCATCCGATGGATGACACATAACTTGCAAGTGGCCTTTTATTTTCAACGTGTCATCTCGTATGAGAGTGAGCGTAGATGCATACAACCTCTTTAACCTTGGTATTAGAGGTAAATAATGCATCGCCTTAACAACCACTCTCTTCCCGCTACGTGTATCCCTAAACCGTTCACTACCACAAAACTTACAAGATTCTAGATCGACGTCATCATTATAGTATAACATCGATCCATTTTCACGTGTCAATCAATTCTCACCGACGAGAGTCCCAACTTAGATACCAATCTCTTTGCCTTATAGTAATTATCGGGTATCTCTAGAGTCGGGTCAACCAATTCATGCATGAGGTCAATCACAGAATCCATTGCCCCTTGGGGAACATTGTTATCTGCTTTGATACTGTAGTTGTGAATTCAGTCATATATCGAATAACTTATGTGAATCCGTAAATTAATGTGGTTGTCCTTCAACAATTTTCATCTATGCTAGTCGAAAATATCAATTTGCGCGCAACTTAACTATTTCATGAGTATATGCTATCTTCCACTAATGCGGGTATCAAATAACTCCGTCCTCCAAAAAACGACACAGATAGATAGAAGGAAATCAACCTTTCTTTTTGTTGAGTTTTAATTCAATTTTTTCCGTGAATTTTATCCAACTTAATAGGAGTAACAATTAAGTCACATGCATATGTTCTCAACAAAAATGTACATCTTTCATATGAAGGAGAAAACACAATAAATAAAAAATAAGTTGGGTGGCTTTTTGTTTTAAGTGTGGAATTCAAAGAAATAAGTTTTAAGAGGGGATACGTGGAGACTTGGAGGGCACAACGAAATAGGGCATTATGGGTTAGTTTACTAACGACTGTGACAATTTATCCTATTTTCATAAAATTCAAGGGCATTTTGGACCAAAAACAAAATAAAAGACAATTTTATTCTGATTTCAATAAACCAGGGGTATTTTTGCCGTTCTTTGTACTTTAATAACAATGGTGTTGCGTCATTTTTGTCTATCTCGACTAATTGACTGGATACCTGATACTATCCATCAACATATGCATCAAGTAACTCTGCTCACTGATATTTAGGCATATGGGAAAATGTCACGTGATATTTTTTGCCTTTGCTACATTCAGTGGCAGAGCTACAATGGTGGAAGGCTGGTCAGTGGAACACCCATCCTTGAAAACTATATTGCATATATAAGTCAAATATTATTTTTAATGAATAAAAGTAGTTAATCTTGGACACCCTTGACACATTCGAGAATGATAGCTCAACAACAAGGGTGTTAAAAAAGATCGGAAATCTCTCTGTTGTTTAAGTTTTTCCAAAACTAAAAATATGGAGCGAAGTACACAAATGCCCGCTTTTGGAGTCTCCCTTTAATGTTAATCCAGAATTGAAATTTGTTTGCAAGTTTATCCACTTCAGACACAACTTCGGACAGTCGCATTTGAATTTGACAACTTCAGACATTCGCATCTGGAGTGTGGCCTTGTGAAGGCCAAATGTCAGACGTTTTCGCCTGTGTCATGTGTATCTGGTCTTTCATGTATGCTTAAACTTCAGTCGTACATGACTGAAGTTCATGTAAAAATTGGCTAAAATTCCAGGCATGTATGTCTGAAAGTTTCTTTCCAAAAAAAAAAAAAATTGTTCTTCGAATTTCAACAATTCAACACACAATTGAACACTCAAATCTACTCTGAATAAGCTCAATACATAAGTTCCATATATTATAAAGAATAAAAACTCAATCATCAATTGTCAAAATAAAACATAAGGCGGATACCAGTTAAATGGGGCGACCAAACTAGGGCACCCCATGAAATTTTTACAAAAATATGACCAACAACTGGCTGGTCTGGACCGCATCCTAAGGCCCAATTTCAAAGCAATAAATACAATTTCGGGTGAAATAATCTTATTTTTATTTACAAATTTTATCATTTGAAATATCTTCTTGTAAGATCGCAACCCACTAGTAATATTGTCTGCTTTGGGCCTAGGCCCGCACGGCTTTAAAACGCGTCACTAGGAGGTAAGACATGCTTACTTATATACCCAGCACCTCTCCTGTGTTATGCTGATGTTGGACTTTCCTCCTAAGCTCGGGTGTCACGCTTGTCCCCCTTTATAATTTTTATTTTCCTTAACAAAATAATTCTCTCGTATAATCTTGTTCTTGTTAAGTTTTTTTTGTATTATTGTTGCAAGAATATTGAACGTTAGATAAGAAAATATTATATTGCTATCTAAATAAGAGAATTAATTTATTATCTATGCATTAAAATAGCGATGTGTAGGCATCACAAATTAGGTGGTAAGCAAAGAGGCCTTTTTTCATTGTCCGTGAATATTCTGGTAACAATTACACAACGTGGCTTACCTCAATTTTTTTGTTTGATTAAGGTTTTGTTTTTTGTAATTATTTTTCTAGTTATAATGCCTCGCAACTCGGTTTGGAATTTCAATAGGAAAATATTCGTTCGTAAACACTAAAGAATTTTAGTCTTCTAACTAAAATTTCCTACAATGAATGGTGAATTTTTAGGTGATTTTGTAATGCTGTATGTAAATAGACGAATTTAGTGTTGTTCCTAGTGAGTGGACGGGCATGAGCATGGTTCGGTAGCTTAAAAGTATCTACATTAGATTCTAAGGATCCTAACCTATGTATTTACATTGTTTGATACTTCTAGCAGATTTCTTAATTTGGTGTGATATTGCTTAGCTGTTTAGCCTGCTTATCACTCATTAATTCCATCTGTTGAATATATATTTTCTTGTGACATTTGTTTAGTTGGTTAGCCTACGTTGTCACATAGCTAGTAAACACACAGCTTGGGCACGATGTTATCATAGGGCCTGATAGCGTATATAGACAATATTGGGTAAGACGTGAAGTTGATGCACAGCGTCAGGCAGGTCAGACTGGCATGCACTTACACATCGTAGATGGATAAGAAATGTGGTTGATGCACCGCGCCAGGCGGGTTAGACATGCATCATATGCCACATTGCGATTCTAGCAGATATAGTAGTTTGTACGTACATTAGTTGTATTCATGCTTCCAGCTCAATTGATTTACTTGTATTCCATGTCTATACTTGTATTCCTATCGTGCCGTATTGTACGCACTATCAACAGTTTCTAAATGCTTCTCTAGCATAGGTTGCGAGTCGAAGATCTTCTTGGGTCTTTTAGACTCACAATCACTACGTATATGCGAGTCTAGTAGCGGAGATCCAATTGCTGCTCAGCGACTTCAGCTAGTAGTCAGTTTGATCTAGTTGAGATGAGCCACAACTAGACCGTGGAGATGACTTCAGTTCCTATCATTTAATGTCAGTCTATTTACTTTTCTTTATCGAGATGCATCTCGAATGAGCTTTACTTGCTAGTACCAGGGCTGGGCATAAAATGCCGAAAATCGAATTACCGAACCGAACCGGGGATTTCGGTAATTCGGTTTTTTCGTACGGTATTCGGGAGTAAAAATTTTAAAATACGGTTTTCGGTTTCGGTAATCGATACGAGATACTATACCGTTTGGTAATTCGGTATTACCGAATACCGAAATTTTGGGCCTAAGTCTATGGTGTCTTATCTCTGCTAGATCACAACTATGAAAGTGCTAAAATAGTCAGAACGTTTTGATCTTGATGATACTATCCAGAAAGACATGTATGGTATGATGCACTAATTAAATATATTACTATGCCGTATATGTCAAATATAGTACGTAATCAGCAGCTAGTTGATCACTTTTTACATTGAAAGACTCTGAATTAAGCTATCCGAGTGCTCTTAGATTTGTAGGTGTATATTGACCGAAAGATTTGGAATTTTAGTTTACAAGTTATGTTGTCCAACTTCAATACGGTATTACCGAATAACGTGCATAACCGAAATTTGATTTACCGATTACCGAACAGAAGTTTGGAAGTTAGGTATTTGGTATCTACTCTGAACTACCGATTACCAAATTATCGAATCCGAACATTAAAAATATCGAACCAAATACCGAACGCCCATCCCTAGCTAGTACTCCATGACAGTGTATCTTGTTGGGGTCTATGTATTGACTTTCTTTACTTTGTTATACGTTCGACATATTAGGATAATTTAAATAGTATTTCTTTCGTATCTTTTCCTATGTTATCCGCATGATTTAGTTTAAAAGTTTCGTCTAATAGGTAGACTTATCAGGTGTCCTATCACAATTTAGGTGCAACATTTGGATCGTGACAAAGCCGCGTAGAACATATAGGGTGTGTTTGGTATGGAGGAAAATGTTTTCCTGAAAAAATGTATTCTTGAAAAATAAGTGAATTTTTACTTATTTTCTCATATTCGGTTGGGTAGTGAAAAATACGTGAATTTCTTACCTATTTTCTCATGTTCGGTTGGTTGGTAGAAAACATTTTTCGGAAAATACCACCCATGCCTCAACCCCATACCCCACAGCCCGCCCCCGGCCCCCAATCCCACCCCACTCTGCCACTTCATCTTCACCCACCCCCCTACACTTGACCCCTAAACTTTTTCTTTCCAAAAAAAAAAGAAAACTTTTAACTTTTCTTTTTTTTTTGGGAGGGGGTAGTGGGGTGGTGGGGAGAGGGAGGGGTTGGGGGAGGTCTTAAAAAACCAAAATTTTGAAAAAAAATTTGGAGGGAATGGTGGGGCCGAGAGGGGTTGTCATGGGGTGAGTGGTGTAAAAGACCAAACAAAAAAACTTTTAAAACTTTTTTACAAGAAGAAAAAAATTTGAAGGGGGTGGGGGTCCCACGGGATGTGGGGGGTGGGGGGGGTTGGGAGAGGGTGATGAGTGGTGTAAGAAAACCCAAAAAAAAAGTTTTTTTTTGGGGGGGTGAGTTGCGTGGGATTGTGGGAGTTGTTGGGCTTTGGTGGTTGGGGGGTTAGTGAAATGCTAATTGTGGACTTATTTTTTTTTTTTTTTTTCATTTTTAGGGGAAATGGGACCAAAGAAATGAGAAAATTGGAAAACATTCCTTCATGAACACACCCATAGGTTCTTTAGTTTTCTTTAATTTATGTTTGCTATGTTTTGAAGGGAGTTTGATCCTTGAGGGACTTCGCTTCTTTCTTTCAATTATCATATTAATTATTCGGAAAAGGGTCAAATATACTCTTGTACTATCGGAAAAGGGTCAAATATACCTCTCGTTATACTTTGGGTCCAAATATAACCTTTTGCTTTATTTGAAACAAATATACCTACTTAAAATTGACTAAGGTGGAACCCAATCCCATATGGCATTAATATTTTAATAAAAATAAATTGTCCTCCATTCACTAATCAAACCCAATTACTCACGCCCCTCTCCTTGTATCATCTTTCACCCGTTTGCGCGCCTCTCTCGTTTTCCAAAATCATTTTCACAAATCAAAAGGCGAAGAAATTGTAATGCTTCAATTGACTTTTCGTAATCATTTTCTTTAATGTTGGATGATAAATATATGAGTTATTTTCACAGCTCTAATTCTTGTCACTTGTGTAGCTATTGTCTTTGGTTTTCTTTGATATTATCACGCCCACTAAACTCTAAAACTTCAGTGTTCTCTTAATTTTGTCGGAAGTTTCGCTTCGGATATCAATACAAGAAAGACATATCCGAATATAAATAGATTGATTTCGGAAGCCTTTAATTCTGTTCAATTATCATATTAATTTTCTTCCTTCTTACTTAGTTAATTTGAAGCATTTACTATGTTTATTAGAAAAAAGAAAATTTGAAGCATTATAATTTCACTTTCGAGGTTTGTGAAAATGGTGGTCTTTGACTTAAGGTGACTAATTGAAAGATGTATGAGAACTGGGACTGTAATTGACAGTGATATCTGACATTTATTTTATTAATATATACTCCCAATGTCCACCTTAGTCAAATTATTTTATTTTTTTTTTACACGTTCCGAAATATTTATTAGAAGAGTTTGTTTTATTCGTTTCATAATTTATATCTTTATGTAGAATGAGATACTTTTAACACGGTATCTCTCTTTGCCTTAATTGACTAACTTCTATCTATGAGAGGGGTGTAGTGTACGACAATTCCGATAATATACTCCCAATGTCTCAAATTATTTTGTTTTTACACGTTCCTTAAGAAATATTCATTAGAAAGTTTATTTTATTCTTATTTATGTCTTAAAATATAATCTCTCTTCGTTGAATATTTACTCTATTTATGCATCATTTTCCGTAATTAAGGTGCTTGTAGTCTTCAAGAACAATTATTACTAAGGGTAACATGCAAAAAAAAAAAAAATTACGTTCATTTTTACTTATCTTATCTTTTAAAAATAGATGTTCGCTTTTACTTTCGAGTTTAGAAAACCAGATATAATTACCATTTCATACCTAGTTTACCCTTATTATTAATTATTGGGTTGGAAACTCCAAGAAATTGTTAGTGACCGCATTAATTTTAAAGTATTTTGATTGATTTCATCTTTAAATGACTTTGTAATAATTGGGTGATATAGTAAAATTGTCATTTTATTTATGGCTCTTTAAAGGGTGTGTTAAGCTAATATAGGACAAGTAAAAAAATGGAAATTAATTTTGTCTTGAACTTCTAAGATGACAATATTTGAAACAACTATTTTTAGAAATTATGACGGATAATTGAGACGGATAGAGTAATTATATTAATTAAAATTATACCCCCTCCGTCCATTTTTACTTGTCCTGTATTGACTTGGCACACCTTAACCCCCTGTTTGGATAGTTGTTTCCCGTGGTTTATTAACGTATGGTTAACGTATCCATTGTTCTTAAAATTACGTGGTATGATGTTGTAAACCCGTTGTCATTCCGCAGGGGCGGCTCAACGTAATTTGTGGCCTAAAGCCAAACCATAATAAGAGGCCTTAAGTTTATTAATAGACTAATTTTTTCCTTAATAATTGTGTACTTTAAATTAAAACAAGCAGTTCTAAAAATAAATAAAAAAATACCACAAAAGACTTTTTAAAGAAAAATCAATATCGTCATCCAATTAGTCATTTTTGTATATACATGTTTGTTATGAAATTTGAGTTATTTATCCTAAAACCCTCTACCACATTTTTTTAAAATTTGATATCTTTTATTAATAATGTCTTTTATGATATATGATCATATATAAAACAATAATTTTGGGGCCCTCAATTTTGGGGGGCCTAAGGCAATTGCCTTAGTTGCCTCCCCATTGAACATCATTAAAATGGTTATATAACTTAATTTAAAAAGTTTAATTTTTGTTTTGGTGGTTTTTACGTGGTTACGTATTTCGTTTGGCCGTTATAAACCCTAACTGCCACTTTCACCCACCCCGCCCCCCCCGCATGCCACCCCACCGCCCTAGACGGAGGGAGTACTTCCTTTTAGAATGCCCAGTCAGACTAAATTACAGTGTTAAACTGTGTTCACACTTCACATTACGCATTTGTTACACTTTTTTTCTAAAGTTCCTATTTTATCCTTTGGTTTTATTGATATATATAAATTAATTTTTAATTAAGAGTTAATATTTTAGTAAACTTACAAGTTATTATACGGTACCATACAATCAAATCAAACATACAAATGTTATTTACGATATCCAAACATTGTGTTCATTAAGATGCAATCAATACACAGTACCATACTATATTGTACATTAATGAACCACTGAAACAACTTCATCAAACGGAGGGTAAGGAGCCATTAATAGAATGACAATTTTACTATATTATTACTAAGCCATATAATGATTGAAATCAATCAATCATACTTTAAAAATTGTGCAGTTACTAATAATTTTTGAAGTTTCCAACTTAATAATTAATAATAAAGGTTAAATAGGTATGATATGGTAATTTATCTCCTGATTTTTCAAACTGAACAATTAAAAGCGGACATCTATTTTTTGTATGTATTACAAATAAAAATAGACGGAGGGAGTACTTACTTTTAGAATGCCCCGACTAAATTACAGTGTTAGCATTTTGTTACATAATGCAACCTTGGGGAAATTTAATTTTAGCACGAATTCCCATTATTGATTAAAGCTAGTCAACAAGTGTGCCTGCTTTGCATGTAATACACTTGTTAAGCTAATCTGTTACGTTTCTCTTACAAACTGCTTTGCATGTAATACACTTGTTAAGCTAATCTGTTATATTTCTTTTACAATTTGGCCTTGTTTCTTATAGAAGTTTGACTTGTTGGGACAAAATTGAGTACGTGTTGGTGTACCCATACTATGCTTGTTGCACCATATGTGCACATACACGTTTGAGCTATTGCAGAGTTCGAGAGAGAGCTTTGGAGACTTACCGGCGTTCTAGTGTTGAGATGCCAGCTAGTTCGTGATAACTTAGAGTCTTACACTTTTTTTCCTTGTATTCAACAAATGATGCATTATTCATATTAGAGTTGTATTTTCTAATACTACTAGCTCATGATTTATGACACCGGTTCTTGGGGTGATAATATTAGTTTTCACGGTATTCAAATCTTTTATTTATATCATTATCTTCATATATATATATATATATATATATATATATATATATACGATGTACTTGTGTTGTATGATTCGCCTATCAAGTTAGGATTAGGTTCCACCCCACTTAGTAAGATTTGGATCATAACATCATTTTACATATCGATTTTATTCCTCACTTAATATTAAACTAGCCGACAAGATGTAAGTTTTAGTAACTAATTAATATCGTTCTAATTAATGGCTTGACGACAACTTACTAGATTTAAATGAAATGAACTGAACTCTTCATTCATTTTACAGATCAATTTATTCCTCACTTAAGATCGCGACAATATGTATATTTTAGTAACGTCATATGTTGTTCTAACAGTCGGACAACTACTTATAACTAAATTTAAATTAAATAAATCAAAGAACATTTTTAAAATTTTCGAAGGTAAGTAAATTCAAATATTTTCAATTTCTGAACTGATGACGTTTCGACTTATTTCACCTCGTGACAATTTTTACTATAGGTAATTGTAGTAAAACTTTTTCAATATAAAACAACCAATGCCTTTTGAAGTGCTATTATAGAATATGTTAAAATATAATTATTTATCAATTAAATTTTAAATGGTGGCTAAATATTAACAAGCGATCTAAAAACTGATCATCAAAGCTAATGTTTCATATGTTATTCACTTCATCAATCTCCCAACATTACCTTACTCCACCCCATCAAAGCTAAATCTTTTTACTAGACGGTAGTTAGTAGCCCTCCTCCATTCTATTTAATGGAGTTGCATTCTCTCTCTGTTCACTTCACAATCTCTCTCGCTTCTCTCATTTTTCTCCATCTCCTTCATAATTTTTGTTGGTCTTCTGGGTCTCTTCTTTGTCACTTTTATCTACATATATTCACTCATTAGCATCTTCTTAATCACCAACTTATATATATAACACCCTCTTAATACTCTATTTCATATTTTCTTCATTACATTACTATTAGTTCTCAAAATTCTCCCTTTTCTCCGGCTTCTACAAAAGCTTGAGCATCCAAAATAAAGTAGGAACACAAAAGTAATTTTTTCTCCTTTCTATTTTGATTATTGATATACACTTTATGTACATTTGTTTTACATATATGGCTAGCTAGTAGATATAACTTTGAGTTTTTATTTAATAAGCTTCTTATTATGTTCCATTTCTGTTGCAGGCAAGTTTCTAATTTAAAGGTTAGATGATAGTAATTTTTTATACACATAAATAGAAAGTGGTACCCATGTAGCTCAAGATTTTCTCAAGATATATATATATATATATATATATATATATATATATATATTTTTTAAAATGCAAAATCACCTGATGAAATTTTTATATGATAACCTTTAGTTTTTAATTGGTTTCTTGAGATTTTCTTTTCACGAACAACCACAAAAAAAATAAGAATAAAAAATCATATAGATGAACTAGAAATGATTGAGAACACAACCAAAAGTTTCTAGTGGACTTTCTTATACTAATGTTATACTGTTTTAGAATTTTTGCTGATCATGAATTCGGCTAATCAATTTTCGTTGATGATAGAAAATGATCCTGGGTTTATTCCTTCTTCATCTGAACTGCCGCTTGGTCAGGTAATTTTTTTTTTTTTTTTGAACATTTTTAGTTTTCTATGTGACTTTCTTTGATGTCCTCGATTCGACTGTGTTACTGGTTGTACTACAATAGCAATTCATGTTTGTTAGCCGTCTGTCGAGGTAGAATTCGTGGGCCATTCTTTAGCTAATTAGTCATCAATGATAAATTTTAATTATTTATTTATTTATCAACACACAAAATCTAATTTAAATCCTTTTTTAAAAGAGTGTTTTCTTATGGTTTTCTGATTGATTAATCTCGCTATATTCTAATTGCTAGCAACAATACTGAATTTAACTCTATTTTGATCTATTAATCATATTTAAACTTTTTACTATTTGTATATGTCAGTCAAACAGCTTCTTGGAGAGTGAGCTTAATTCACTGGACATAACATCAAAGACAATATCGAAAAATGATATAATGCTCATGTTGGGAGACGACGAAATTGACAGCAAATCCGGTGGCACTAACATTCAGGAAGGCAAATTCAATAATGAAAAAAATGTGACTAATAATCAGCTTGCTAATGGGAGAATGCGCCATCACCGCCATACACGGCATTAGATCCAAGAATTGGAAGCGTAAAATATCTTCCCCTATAAACTAATAACAAAAGGACAAAAGGAAAATCATTTTTTATATTTTTTTCTTGTAATTTGTTTATGATATTAATCTGGTGTTATTTTTGTGATTGAGTTTCTTTAAGGAGTGTCCTCACCCGGATGACAAGCAAAGGAAGGAGCTCGGTCATAGACTAGGGTTAAAGCCCTTGCAGGTCAATTTTTGGTTCCAAAATAAGCGTACCCAAATGAAGTTATAATAGTAATCCCTCCATCCCAAAATACTTGTCATGTTTCCTTTTTATAGAGCCAATATGACTAATTTTCGAAGCTAAATTAGATTAGATTAGTTTAACATTTTAAAATAAAAATTTAGATACTGATAAAGATCTTAACCACATCCCATATATTACACCAAACTACACTAATCCATGAATAATGATAAAATATAAGTGAAAATATGTATTAATTAATCATTGGAAAACGACCAATCAAGTGAGAATGCATTTATTAAACGAGTGGAAAGTTTTCTAACTGCATGCCTCGAATATTTTGACAGACAAGAACTCCAAGTTTGGGGATTATTGTTCGAATGTGCATCTACAATGTAGACAATAAATTGAAGATGTACATTCGAACAATAATATTTAAACTTGGCATAGTTTCTAGTTCTTGCCCGTCAAAATATTTCAGACGGTTAGAAAATTTTGATGTTTTTAATAATTGCATTCACATTTGATTCTTCATTTTTCTACTGTTAATTCATGCATATTTTCAATTTTATTTTATCATTATTCATGAATTAGTGTAGTTTGGTGTAATATAAATGGGATATGGTAAAGATTTGTATCGATGCAAGTAATTGGCGAAATCATTTACGCATAGCACTAGCTAACAAGTCTTTCTAACAATTTTATTTTGTGGCTTTGAACTATTATTCCCTTGCAGAATAAAGGACCACACAAGGATAACTCATCACTTCGAGCTGAAAATGACAAGCTTAGGGCTGAAAATGTGCTGCTCAGTGAAGCTCTCGACAATGGTTGCGCTCATTGAGGCCGCGCTAGACTAAATTTTGGTGAAATGTCATATGATGTACTTCAATTGAGGCTTGGAAATGCTTGCCTACAACAAGAAGTAATAAAAAGAAAAAAAAACTTAACTATGGTTGTTAATTCAGTTTGGATTTAAGTTATATACGTTGACGCTGAATTAATTTACATTTCAAATTATCTAATTGTGTAAATATTTTTTCAATGCCAGTTTTTAGAACTAAAACACAATTAAATTTTCTTTTCTATTTCTACAAACGTGATCGCATGTCAGAGATTGGGAAGCCAAGTATTATCGAAGTAGCGGTGGCAGCTATGGAAGAGCTTCTTCAAATGGCTCGAATGGGAGAGCCGATTTGGCTACCTAGCATCTATAATGGAACTATTTTCCTGAACGAAGAAGAGTATATGAGGGGATTCCATAGTGGAAGTGGGCGTAAAGCTCAAGAAATCAAGACTGAACCAGATCCACTTGGTGGAAATTTTCATGGACACAATACTCATTTTGCTCTTATATTTTTTTATTAATCATTTGGTATTCGGTTTCACTGGTTGACTAATCAAAATTCGTGGCCGTTATAGAGGGGAGCGATATTAGGGGTTCCTTTGTTTTCAGTGCTCGAACCCCAAATTTTTTGGTCAAGGGTGAAGATGGTAGATTTTCCGATAATGTTGCGATTTTGGCTTCTGGATTTGTCATACTTCCGGATGAGCCCACAGACAGTTCTGTTGGATCTCTCCTCACCATCGCATTCCAAATTTTGATAGATCATGTTCCCACCGCAAAGCTTTCTTCTGGATCAGTTGCTACGGTCAATAACCTCATATCTGGCACCATCAACAAGATCAGGGTTGCTCTTTTATCGGACACCCCATGATCGTTAAACTGTAAGTATGTGATTTATTCTCAAGAAAGATCTAAAATGGACTAGGTTGGAAGGTCTGTGTATCTTTTGTTTAAGAATTTTAGCTCGGTGTGTAAAAACTATGTTTTTTTTTTTTTCCTAATATTATCTAATTATCTCAAAGGTAAGCATATATAGCTGTCCATCAAACTAAAGTAAATTCATCCACGCAGGCTTTTATCCCCGAGATGGTGGGAGGCTTGACAGAGACATGTAACGTGTATTATATATATACATACACATACTTAAGGAGGGGAACATAAATTTTTAGGTAGGATCAGTCAGCTGAAAAATTAAAATAGAGTATTACCTATTACAACATGTCATAATGAGTGTCCCCGAGAGGTATAAGTACCCACACGTTTTAAATAAAGTATATGGGATATGACAATATGTACATGATATGAGTTAAAAATGGTTGAAATAACAAAATACCAAAGGGAAGAAAGAAGGAAAAGAGAATGGATGAACGATGGGCTAAGCCCATTACGTGACATTATGTAAACGCAGTCTGGCAGAAGGCATTGAAAGAAAATAAATATAGCTTGTCTTGTATAGCTTCTAAAGCCAAAACGTGAAGTGGACAAAAAGAAAAAAGGGGGAAAGAATGACGGAGAGTGGAACTGGGGGGAGAAACCCATTATTAAAGTGATCACCTACAGGGATAATAAGATATTTGGGGAAAAATATATCAATACATGACTGTATGTCAAGGATGATAGTAATGGAAAGTCACAGAGACGTTACGTTATAAATTAAGCCAAGCAGCTTTGGTTTCTCTGTGGAACGAACACGAAGGAGCAGACCTTTTCTATTATTTTCCTTAATGTTACATGATACTCTCTCTGTTTCAATTTATGTAAACCTCTTTAACTGGGCATGACATTTAAGAAAGAGTGAAGACTTTTGAAATTTGTGATTCAAAATAAGTCTTGAATATTTGTGTGGTTGTAAATCATTTCATAAAGTAAATTTGTTTCCAAATTAGGAAAGAGGTCATTCATTTTAGCGCAGACTAAAAAGGAAATAGGTTCACATAAATTAAAACAGAGGGAGTATTAGTTTTTGGACTGGTGGAGGAATTTTCCTACTGGTTTTGGTTCAAAGCAGCGAGAGAAGAGGTTACAACACAAAATTAAAAAAAATCGCCATTTAATTTCTCTTCAAGATTGTGAACTTGTGAACCGGGACAGTTTAAGGGATGCGCAGAGTTTAAGTTAAGCTTGCGGTTCGAGGTAAGTTAAGACTTATTTTTCTAATAAGAAATTCTAGTAGAACCTATATACTGTGTGTGTTTGCTAGAATGTCCTAAGAAGAATTCTTGTCATTAAGCACTTAGTCAATCCGTTCTTATTCATTACGGTTATAAGTAGTAGTGCAAGAATCTTTTAACATGTTGCTTGATGTCTTATATGTGTTATATGATTTTTAGATTCAGTTTTCTAGAAATATATGTTTACGTGTTGCACTTCATGTTATGTGCAATTGCTTGCAAATTATATGTTCAGTTCATGTTCAGTTATTGGTGTGATCACATTCAGACTCAGAGGGAGCCTCCCCTTGCGTGAGTGCCATGACGGTCAAAGTTAGCTACCCGCATGCTTATAGTGGCTATTGTTTGTTGGGGAGGTAGGCCGACACTCCCCCGTGCGTGTTGCCAGATCCTTACGTACGTAGGGTCATTATATAAAAATCTCATTTTACTCAGAAAAGTTATTTCAATTTAATTTAGATAAAAGACATAAAATCACCTCTAAACTTGCACAGAAAACTGACTTTAGCAATTTAACTTTATATGCATTTATTTACCCTCATTCTTATTTGAAGTGAATTTAATTACCCCATAAAGGGTGACGTGGCAAAATAATGATGATCAACTCCCTATAAGCGCGTGAAGAAGAAGAAAAATACAAAAACTGACTCAAACTAATACACCTGGCATATTCTGATTGGATGGCATACAACTAAAATTATTTAACTAATTTTTTTAATCTCCCCTTTTCATTTTAACTTTTCTCCTTTCTCTGTTTTTCCGTTTCTTATCCTTGTTGCTCTGTTTTCTGTTTCTTCTCTTCCTTTCTCTTTTCTTTCTTTTCTCTTTCTAATCCAACGCATCACGAACAGATACTTCTCCCACACATTTTCTTCTCCTTTTAATTCTTTCCTTCTTAGCAAAATGCTTGACGTTAAGTTTTCCAACATCGTCTCCGGCTAGAAGCTTGACGTTAAGTTTGCCGACACCAACTCCGGCATCAAGAAAATTACCGGAAAAACAGCGAATAAGACGACGTTTTCTACTGAAAAATTAAAAATACAGCTGATAAAACAAATTAAAGGCCATGGATTCCCTGCCCAAATTCACCGGAAAAGATATAAATACTCACCGAAAAACTAACGCTTTTTCTGAAAAAAAGCTCCCGATCTTGTTGGTGCTTAATTAGGAGGTCAGGTTGGGTTTTTAATAGAAAAGAGATTTGAATTTTAAAGGTGTAATGAAGTTTGATATTTCCGGCATGGCGGATCCGGGGACGGCAACCGGTTTTAGTGTTGGAAAAATAATCAGAAAACCTTTTAATAGAAAAAAAAGAAGAAGAAAGATAGTAGATTAAAATCAATATATTTATGACGTGGCACTGACTGATGCTGATGTGGCAGCGCGTGCACAACACCATCAATAACTAGGTTGGTTCTTTATTTTTAAAGGGGTATTAATTTCACTTCAAACAAGAATAGGGGGTTAAAAACATAACTAGGTTGGTTTTATTTTTAAAGTTAAATTCAAACAAGAATAGGGGGTTAAAAAGTGAGTTTTGAAGACAAGTTAAAGGGGAAATTTATGTATTTTCTCTTTAAAAAATAACTAAGTTTTCAGCTTTATTAGTTGTCAATTTCAGACTAAATTTTCCATTTAATTATCAACTTATGGCCTCAGTTATCAGTTTATGTTAGTTTTAAGAGTTTATATGATTTACACGTTTTCTTGTGAAACGAGATTTTCCTTGTTTATTACGTTTTCACACCATAAATTCTAGCTCTGGGTACCCTTGGAGATACTTAGCCCGTTTGGGCCTGTCATGTCGTGTGGCAAGTGTTTAGTATGCACGTGACTAAGCACATGACTAGAGGCAGACATTCTAGACTCAATTAGCAGACTTTGTTGATTCATCCCAGGGTAGCAGATCCTTTCCCGTCTTTTATTTATTTTTAGACATTTACATTATTCTTGGGGGATGCCCCAAAGCTTTATGTATTCAAATTTCTGTTAGACACTCATGACTTGACAGTGGGTTAGCTTTATAGACACTTTGAATTTTATGTTCCTTATTTAGTTTGCTTGGCAATCTATAATCAAGACGTTGTTGATTTTAGTTCTATTATTGAGATCCGTTCAGACCTTCAGTTAGTTAGTACAGGGTAGGGTTCACTCAACGGATAGTAAAGGTTGGGTGTCAATCATGTCTCACCCTAGTTTGGGGCGTGACATTATATATAAATTATATCCTTAAAAGTTATCTGATATTACCTTGTTCTTGACTCTTCAGTTTATCAGATCTGGTTGCTGTTTTTTCTTTGTTGGTTGTAGTTCTGTAGGGATGGAACAGTAGAGAAAAAGTTGGCACAGGAATAAATGAAGTCAAGAGCGCACCTTTTTCCTTTGATTGTTGTATTGGTTGCTTTAGCCAAGGAAACAATCAATGGTTTTCTACAAAAGTTTTGTTAGGAAGTTGTATAGATTATACATAGCGGAAAGAAGGAATCAAAATAACACTACATTCCTTCTTAAATTTACGAATCTGATGATATCTTAATCTAAGAAAAAAAGATTTATAGGAAACTTCAATTTTCTTTTTCGAGTTAAGGTTTAGTTAAGTAGAGTTTATGGGAGTTTCTTGTTTGTGGTTTTTAGTCGATGGACTTCTTGCAGAATATTTTGTTTTCTTATGCTTATTTTCGTTCCAATATCTATCAAATGGTTGTTAGCTTCGATTGCCTCATATCCTCATATTGCTTGTACAGTTTTTTTTCTTTAAATTTATTTATTTTGATAACAGTGGTATTTGGGTCAATTTGTGCGCAACTCGATTAATTTCACGAGATAATTGTCACAATGCATCTTAGCTACACATGTATTGAGTAACTTTGCCTATAAAAGGTTGGACATATGAGAGAAGTCACCAAGTAGAGGGATTTCTATTTTATTTCTTTGAATTTATTTGCATGTTTATATTCATCATATGAGCAAAAAATGCATTTCCATTAATCAATCGTTGGAGTTGGGACATTACGAATGGGTAGAGGGACGTAACTCAGTAGGACTATTCCTTTCAATTTACACAGAATTTTATCATCATGGCAAATTATCTTTATCCCTATATATATAGGTTTCTTTTTTTAGAAATAAATTTTAAGTTTAATATCAAAAGTCTACTTTCGGTGACAAGGTTAAATCTTCGGACCCAATATGTTTTTGGATCATCTATAATTCAATAATCCAAATATGACCCAATATGTTTTTGGATTATCTATAATTCAATAATCTAAATATGTGATTAGTTTATAATCATAATCTTAAAGGTAAGTCAGTTCCTTAAGTTTCTAATTTAAGGGTTTAAGGTTCAAACTCAAGAATTTAAAATTAAATCCCATGAACTTCTATGCTTAAATCCCCATCTCAAAGCACCAAAAAAAGGAAGGGGAACATAATAGATTCATATATATAATCTTGAATCTATAAATTCAATCAATGTCATTGGATGATCACCTCATCCAAACATAAATAATACAACTTAAACTAAACCTTAATTAATAATTATACATCAACTACAACAATAATTGTATCTAATGATACCAATTAAATGAAGAAAAAGAAAAGAGCTAATACCTTAAATAATTATAGTCCAATCTTGTTTCTCTTTATTCTTCGTCTTTTGTTCTTCCTCTTTCATTTCCCCCAATCCCTTTCTCTTCTTCTTTCTTAGAAGATTACTCTTATTTTGGTATCAAAAGTTGTGGTAGCACTAGTTTGCTACTATAAGCCCTAAAACCCTTTTGGGAAAAGTACACAAACTACCCATTAAAGGCAAAATATTTACTCTAATCTACGGAGTAAATTTTCTAAAAGGTCACTTATGTTTTGAGAATTGCTCACTAATATTATTTTTTTTTTTTAACAAGAATATCACCCAACTATCAGTATTTTTCCCAAAATCAATCTATCTACATTTACATCTATCTATCTACATATATTAAAAGCTCCCAGAGGCTCATGATAATTGCAATTCGCTAAAATTTTGAAGGTCGACGACTTAAGTTATACTCCCTCCGCCCATAATAAGTGTCACCTTAGACAAAAACACGCATATTAAGAAACCAATAATGCAATGTGAATTTTATCAAATTACCCCTATATAATAAAAATAAATTACTTTACCTCTTGATTAGAGCATGCACAAGAAGTAAACCTTTTGACATTGGGAATCCAACAATATCAAGTTACTATGTGGCTTTTCCAATCATCATTTAGATGTTACTTTATTGTCCAAGGGTAGAATTGAAAAAACTAGCCAATTTATGTCTTGGTTTCCTAAGGTGACACTTATTATGGGACAAAAAAATTTGGCTAAGGTGACACTTATTATGGGACGGAGGGAGACTAGCTTTGTAATTGTAAGCTTGATATGTAATACGTATCATGTTTGGTCTTTCTATGCTTTTATTGTATTGAGAACTTTTGATTTGTTGTAAAGTGGATGCTTATCACATGAACTTGGGCACCAAGGATACTTGCCCACCAAGTATGTGTGGCCACCAAGTTGTTGCCTTATTTCCTTCTTTAAATAGGAGTTTACTTGTAGAAATTATAGAGACAATAAAAATCTCTCTCTCTCCCCCAACTTCTTTGGTTATATCTCTTGTGTCGTGTACTTTTAATATTATTTCATAACACGTTATCAGCACGAGCCTCTGCCATCTTGAGCAGATACTTTAAAAGCCTCAAAGGTGCAATTCTTGGAATTACACTGAGTACAAATCGTTGCCTCACTGGAGATAAAGTAAAGGACTTACGGTACTTATTTAGTCTAAACAGTCCAGGTAAAAATAATCCAAGCCTTCTTGGTTGCACTACTATGTTTGAAGTGGCAACATGAACATCTGGACTATTAGTCAGGAAAGTATAATGAATTGCAATGATCATATTTTGTGGCAGTAACATATGGTTAGTAATAAGGATGGCCCACAAAAAGGATATAGCTATCACGAGTTTGCTACTAATAGTATGACTCGTTGGTTCGTTTGATCCATGGGAACGTAATTGATTCTGGACCATTTATGCCTCAAAGTGTTCCTGAAGAACAATATTGTTACAAGGGATTGTGGTGTTAATTTTATATCCCTTAAGTGACTAAGAATGAGAGTTCACAAGACACTCGAAGTGATAATATTTATTAAATCTCATTATGATTAAATTCATTTATGTCTATAACCTCCAGAAGTGGGATTATTTTTATGGGCTTATTGTTGGGACTAAATATGTATGCCTTAATTTGCTCCTACAGTAACAATATCCTAAAAGAGGTTATAAGCTATCACGATTTGATATGCTTAAGGCACGTTCAGATAATTATTTTTTATTCCTGAAGAATGAAAACTTTTGATAAATGTTGCAAATACAGATCCATCTCTGAAGTGAATGTTATAGTATGCGGTAAAGCCTATAAATATGAATGTGCATTTGATTGTGAAAATATCATGATTCATCTCCAGAAGAGGTAGAAATTCTGAATATTGTACTAAACTCATAAATTTGCTCCTGCAGTAGCAAACTTTGAACTCTACTCCCGAAGTAGTAGAACATTAAGCTCTACTCACAAAATAGTAAGACTCTGAATTCTACTCCAGAAGTAGTAAGACTATGAATTTTACTCCTGAAGTAGTAAGGCTTTATATTCTACTCCCGAAGTAGTACAACTCTGAAATCTACTCCCGAAATAGTAGAATTCTAAAATTTATTCTTGAATTAGTAAACCTTTCTCCCGAAGTGATAAAACTTGAAACTTTACTCCCCAAGCAGTAAAATTCTGCAACTTTACTCCTGAAGCAAAAAGAATTAGCAAAATATCTGGGAAATACTCTGAAGCAATGTCTTCTTGTGTTTGAGCAAAATAACGAGCTATTGATGAGCGTCGTATTTCAAGCACATTTAAATAATCAGGTTTCGTTCCCCGAAGTGAATGAACAAATACCACAACTTATCTCCTGGAGAGATAAAATACAAGGAATATACATGTTATTTTTGTGATATGAAATTAAGACATAGCAACACGTACCTGTCGTACGCAGAAACATCTTTAATAATTTGATCATAGTATCTTTTTAAGAAAAAAGAAAGCAAAATAGAATGTTTCTAGTATAACCACATTGATACATTATGGTTAGTTGTTATTGATTTCTTTGAAGGAAATAACAATTAATGTATCTCTTTATGAAGGATGTGATTATTATGTGGTTGACGCTTACATACAAAATATTCAGTTAATGATGAATCTCCCTGAAGGAGATGTTTGAAATAATGAAGTATTTAGAATTCAATGTTTATTTCGTGACACCAATAGTGTCGAAATTTGCTTTCATGGTACCAGAAGTATTTAAGAAATATTTGGTAATAGCAATTAATGATCAAAGGCTCTAGAAGAGCTAATTATTTATTTACAAGTATCATGACACTAGCAGTGTCCAAATAATATCTGATTATGATAAATAAATTGAAGTCTCTTGAAGATGTTATATATGATAATACCATTCATCGTAGATCGTAATTAGTACGATCGGAACATTATAGTAGACCTGAAGTTTACTAACAATAAAAATGGTTATCATATTAAGATTACAAATGATCGGAATATTATATATCTTCAAGTTACTACGAGTAAGAAATATACATGTGAAATGTTACCCGAGCATGATGAGATCACATACCACGATAAATCAGAAGTTTATTGATATACAATTTCATGCAATAGTAAACCAGAAGTTTATTAAAATAAATAGCACTCGTCTTGGTAAACTTGAAGTTTACGGGTACAGATAATTTTATCAGTTGATAAGACCATTTTGATCGTCCTGATTTAAATCTGATGTGCTAATTGAGTATTAAAAACATATTGAAAAACTAGAAGATTCTTCAAAAATTTATTTGTGTTGCTTGTTCTCATGATAAGTTGATTACACCAGCTAATGTTGGGATTGAATTCCCAAAATTCTGGAAAATATAAAAGGTGAATGTGGGCCCTTCACCGCAATGTGATGTCTTAAATAGATGCGTATGAGAAATCGCATGTATGTTTATTGTCAACTGCAGTTTGACCTTTACGAAGTTGCTTGCTCAAAATAATTGAGTTGGAAGCACAATTTTCAGAATGTGTAATCAAGACAATCATCTTGATAAAGATGGTTTATATCTAAGCTGGTTTGGCATTAGATGCCTCCATAATACAACTAAACCATTGCTTATGAGAACAGAGCTTCAGATGTTGGCCCGAGATATGATATATTGCATACAACAACACTTGTATGCTTCAGATCAATAAATTTTGATAAATTCTCCCCTCATATTTGGTTCAGGGTCAAGAACTAGATATTTCCATCTTATAGCATTTGATGTGCGGTATATTATTAATGGATATACCATGATGCACACAGATGGATTTTCCCAAAGAAAATGGGGACATATGTCACTAAAATAGGGGAGAGAATAGCGATAAGAAATATGTTGTGAATTATCATCAATTATGATCCTCATATAATTCAAGTCAAATGATTGGAAGCATTTTTGACCCAACTATTTCATATTTCATCTACAAAATGCCCTTAATGTCCCTAAAGGACAGAGTCTACAGCATACATGGAGCATGGTATTCTAATTGGTTCCAAATATAATAATCCTTGAAAAAAGAAGGAGCAAATTATAACTATATATAAGAGGGAATCAAAGATTTTTGTAGTCCTCACAATGAACTTTGATCCTATGAAATTTTTACATGTGGCTTTGGTTTTTTTTTTCTTGTTCTCATTTTTGCTCTCATTTATTTTCTAGGACAATCCATTGGGCTCTTTATAATTGGTGTTGCTATTACTTTTCCCTACATATTTTCACTTTTACCATCATTCTTTATTCCACTTGGGCCTTTGTAATTGGTCAATATTGTGAGGACTTTTGTGAATATTTTTTGCTCCTTATTATATTATTTTTTACACCTCTATCTCAAAATATTTGTTACATTTCATTTCTCGGGAGTCAAATTAAATATAAATTTTAACTAATATTTTAAAGAATCTTTTCACCATATTGATAGGAGAATTGCAATATATAGTGTTTTCCGTATATTTTCCGAATGTCTAAATTTTAATTTTAAAATATTGAATTAATATAACTAAATTTTGCTTAGAAATTAGTCAAATGCCGTTATATTTTGGGATGGAGAGAATATATTATTTGTCTCGTTCTGGTAAAATTAGGGTAACTTTGGATCCAAATTTTCTCTTACAACTGAAGCGTTTATTAGGTATTACAATATCTTTTATCCTTAAAACGTCCAATATTTTGTTTCTTTAGTGGGCTCATATACTCTTATTTATCCTAAAATTATTTTCAAATATAGGTTTAAAATATTTTCTTTATTAATGTACTTTAATTATTGTTTACTACTATTCTTGTAGGATCACTAGGTTAATTTGTGCGAAAATTCTAAATTAAGGTTATATTTATTACAGTATAGATTTGAAGTTGTTGGAATTATTTTGTTGTGTTAGATGATTCTAGAAGATGAAAAATGAATTTTGTTAATACAGGTGAAAATAAAATACATTATTAAAATCTTAAATGAATTTAAGTTTAGCGCATAATGAGTTAGAAGCAGGGCGGAGCTAGAGTGTTGGCGACAGTTTTGACCGAATCCTGTAGCTTAGGTTCACAAACTTTGTATTTGTCTATAGATTATTAATTTAGTACGAAATAACTTAAAAAATTAGAATTCAGAACTCATAAACTCAAAATTCAGGCCTGTGCATCTGAATTGAAGTAATAATTCCACTAAAAATGAAAGTTAAAATGTTAAGAGTTTGGGCCCGGGAGCACGGGCCTCGCGAAACTAGTTATCATAATAAGGAGGCAATGTGCTCTTGAAGAGCTACGACATAACACTTCATAAACCTTATGAGAGGTTCAGGTACCTGAAAATAATGAAGTGATGAGATCTCAGTAAGTTATGTCGAATTGCGAACCGATACGAGATGATATCTCATCGACGATATCTTTGATACGGTATGGCGCGCAATATTGTATAAGATTGTGAGGATATGAGTTCTACGTCTCTTAAAGCATGCTGACGTAGAAATAATTACCAAGTGATATGATGCATCTTGGTAAGCGATTGGACCTGTAGTCCAGACATTAGAAGATGTCACAATTTATAATGATGGAAGTTGTCACAGCCTATATGGCTTACTTAACAAAATTTATACGAAATTTTTTGAAGGATCCAAAATGCTTGAAGCATATACAAATTCTTG
Organism: Lycium ferocissimum; assembly: GCF_029784015.1. Taxonomy (NCBI): domain Eukaryota; kingdom Viridiplantae; phylum Streptophyta; class Magnoliopsida; order Solanales; family Solanaceae; genus Lycium; species Lycium ferocissimum. Next base: position 48,483,582 of record NC_081352.1, read on the forward strand.
GGAAACTAGTTTATAATCCTTAAATGGATTAAATGAATCAAGGTTGATATACTGAAATTGCCTTAATGTATATTCATTGACGAATGGTACAAATATACTATGTTTACCCTTGTCTATTTATGATAGTCAGAAACTTTCATATGAATATTATTGGAGCTCTTGAAGAGTTTACAAAAGCGAGACATTATCTTGAAAGAAGTTGAAATAAAAAAATTGAATTGGTCTGAAGTACCATATCTTTATGCAATTGATGCACTTATATATCTTGTTATAACTACGAGCATGATATAATTTACTCGATATGGAGATATTGAAATAAGATCAATTGCATCGCTAATGAAAGTATGGCATGAATGTGTTTATCCTAACAAATATTGTCAAGTGTTTTGGATATACAGGGCATTCATTTGATCGACATATGAGTTCGATCCAAATATGTTATCTCTTTCCATGAAGGATTTCTGTCAAACCATGTTATTATACATGACAGTCAAGCCATAGAATGATAACATCAGATAGATTATGAAGCAAGTCAAGAATGTACTTGACGTGATTTTAATAATATTATATGGTGATGATGCAACTCTATCTAAGGAATGAAGATGCGGATTATCGGTCGTTTGACGGATACGATTACAAACACAGTACCAACCTCAAGATATGATAAGTTGGTATATACAAGATCGGAGTACATCATCTTCAAGAATTATGTGTACTATCATCAGGGGGAGTTAAATATGCGTTGTACTCTTTTTCCCTTAACCAAGGTTTTGTCTCATTTGGATTTTCTTGGTAAGGTTTTTAATGAGGCAGCTCTCAAAGCGTATTACTAGATATGTGTACGCTTTTTCCTTCATTTAGGACTTTTTCCCACAGAATTTTTTCCTAAATAAAGTTTTAACGAGGCACATCATCTAATTAGTGGACATCCAAGGGGGAGTGTTGTAAAGTGGATGTCCATCACATGAACTTGGGCACCAAGGATACTTGCCCACCAAGTATGTGTGGCCACCAAGTTGTTGCCTTATTTCCTCCTATAAATAGGAGTTTACTTGTAGAAATTATAGAGACAATAAAAATCTCTCTCTCTCTCTCCCAACTTCTTTGGCTATATCTCTTATGTCGTGTACTTTTAATATTATTTCATAACATGATTGACTTTTTTATGCTTTATTTATAAGTTTGCTACGTAGATCTTTTGGTTTGATTTTTGTGCCAAAAACGGAAGAATAGTTTTTTCTCCAAGTGGATTGTAGAAAGGTACTTTTGTTTCCGATTATCATCTCTTTAAAGTTTCATTTATCCCCACAAACCTCACCAAGTCCAGCTATTTTTCTTTGTTTTTTTTTTTTTTTTTTTTTTTTTTTTTTTATAATGAAAAATAGGGCTCTGAAGTTCCAGCAAGCCATTAAGTGACAATTAATCAACTACCTGGGAACTTAAATAATTCAAAAAGTGTCGAAAGGCATCACTATACTCCACTAAAAAAAAAAAAAAAGTTTGCAGCTTTTAACGCGCCTAATTTAGTGTGCGTATAGGGGTTTACTAAAAACCCACTCGTCTTCCCCACCCGACACAGTCCCCACCATTTTCATTAAAAAAAAAAAATGACGTTGAACTTCATTTTCAGTGGTCTCCACATTAAAAAAGAAAACATCGTTTTCGTGTTATTTTTTAACCCAAAAGTCCATATTCTTGGTATATTCAAGGCAAAGAACAAGTTTCAAAGCTTTGATTTTGGAATAAAGCGGCGTAAAACTCTATTTCAAAAACTAAAAACCACCTTCATTCTAGGTATTTCACTACGAACTTTGTATTACATTGTTAAATATATTACTATCCTAAGCATGATTGTTATGTAATGGTTGTGGATTACGATAAAAAAAAAAAAAATTGCACACTTTTTGTGTGTACAAATGGGCAGTCCACTGCCCTTTTTTTATTTATTTTTTAAATTTTTTTTAATTAATTAATTGTTAATTGTTTGTTAGGTAATTGTTTATTTGTTGATTATTTATTTTGTATTTCTTAATTGTTGTATTAACTAATTGTTTATGTGTTAATTATTTATTAATTAGTTATTAAATATTTGTTAATAGTTTCATCAATTAATTGTTTATTTGTTAATAATTTGCTAGCTAATTGTTAATTGTATGATAATTAATTGTTATTTTTTATATTTTTTAAGATAATATTTGTTAGTTAATTGTTAATCTTTATATTGTTAATCCTTAAGATAATATTTGTTAGTTAATTATATTTAATCCTTAGGTTAGGTTTGAACATCCTTAGTTTAAGATTTAAAATAGAATTAATATAATATTAGTTAGTTAATTGTAGTTAGTATAATAATTAATTAACAATTATTAATTCGCAAATTTAGATAGTTAATATAATTTAATTTCCCGTTAAAGTCTTAGTTAGTTAGTATAATTGAACATCCTTATTTAAACCTTAATATCCTTAAGATAATATTTGTTAGTTAATTATATTTAATCCTTAGGTTAGGTTTGAACATCCTTAGTTTAAGATTTAAAATAGCATTAATATAATATTAGTTAGTTAATTGTAGTTAGTATAATAATTAGTTAACAATTATTAATTCACAAATTTAGATAGTTAATATAATTTTCCGTTAAAGTCTTAGTTAGTTAGTATAATTGAACATCCTTAGTTCAACCTTGATATCTAAGATAGTATTTGTTAGTTAATTTTATTTAATCCTTAGGTTAGGTTTGAACATCCTTAGTTTAAGATTTAAAATAGCATTAATATAATATTAGTTAGTTAATTGTTAGTTAGTATAATTAATTAACATTACTAATTCGCAAATTTAGATAGTTAGTATAATTTCCCGTTAAAGTCTTAGTTAGTTGGTATAATTGAACATCCTTAGTTAAACCTAATATCCTTGCCGATAATATTTGTTAGTTAATTATATTTAATCTTAGGTTAGGGTTGCCCTTAGTTTAAGATTTAAAATAGCGCGTTAATATATTATTAGTTAGTTAATTGTAGTTAGTATAATAATTAATTACATAATTAATATTATGTTAATGATTAATTAAAAATGCGTAAAAACATATACGACATCTCTACGGATCCCGCTCCCTTCATCGTCGGGGCCCACTACCGTGAGAGGTGCTTCACCTCGGCGGCGTGGAAGTCCCGGCTAATTGCTGGATGAAGATGTAGATCCCAATTCGCTTGGTCCCGTCCCGGAATTATGGAGCAAGCATGAGGATATTTTAGCGGCCCCCCCGTATCCTCACGTCTTAGATGCTATATCGGGGGGGGATCTCCGGGGGGCCTACCTTTCGGTACCAAGACAGCTTTGGCCCCCG
>NC_081352.1:48487025-48494327 GCF_029784015.1 Lycium ferocissimum
TAACGGCAAACTCCCTGTTGTGCCGCATGTTCCACACCTTCACTGCCCTTTTCATTTTGTCCTTACTGAAAAATAGCATACCTGATTTAAGTTCAGATTCCGCATCGTCTAATCACTTATTAGTACGAATTTCATCTGTCTCTCGAGTTAGAACAAACACATCAGGTCGACCTTGAAGATGATCTAGGTAAGGGATCACATTGGCATGATATTGAACATGCTCTGAACCCAAAGGTGAAACGTCTTCTTCCTCATTTTTATCTTCTGATGTTGGCACCTCCTCACCCGAATCACCATCATCATTCACATTTGCTATATCTATAACATTGTTATTTTTCACACGCTTGTGCAACTGTATTATAACGGGATCCTCTTCTTGTTCATACTCACTGCCAAAGCAAGTAAAAATAGATTCAACTTCAACTAAAAAGAATTGTGATACTTCCAAGTTGTAATAACAGTAATACAGTATACACAGTCTAAGAATTGTGATGACTTGCTCTTATTTTCAAGAGGTGACCCTGCCTCTGTTGGTGCTGTCTATGCTTGCTTTAAGAAGTTCTCATCAGCTTCTGGACTAAATGCTAATCTTAGCAAATATTCTATTTACTTCGGTGGAGTACAACCTGTGGTTCAGGAACAGATATTGCAGTTGCTAGGCTTCACCAAAGGGGAGTTTACCATTCAGGTATTTGGGAGTGCCACTTAGTACTAAAAGATTATCAATCCTACATTGCCAGCCTTTAATGGACAAAATGCTTAGTAGAATCACTTCCTGGACAGCCAGGCTACTCTCTTATGCTGAAAGAATATAGTTGATTAAAAGTGTCCTAATGTCTATCCAGACCTTTTGGTCTCAGATACTCGTCCTCCCAAAGAAAGTGCTCTCAATGATAATAACTATTTTTAGAAGATACCTATGGACATGTAACACTGAAGCAAGTAAGAAGGCCCTAATTACTTGGGATCACTTGTGTAAACCTAAAGCTGCTGGTGGTCTTAACATCACGGACATTGTGGAATGGAATAAGGCTGCTATATCTAAACTGCTCTAGAGTCTTAGTCATAAAAAAGATAAGCTTTGGGTTAAATGGGTACATTACTACATCAAAGGCATGCCTATTTGGGATGTACTGCCAAAACTGGCCTCGTGGGCGCTATCAAAGACCTTCAAAAGTAAGAAGCATTTTGAGAAAGCAGGTTATTCCTACACTCATTATCTGAACTTGCAGTTTCTGTAGGGCAATGCAAGATGTCCTTCCTAAAGTCTCTTGGAGGAAAATGGTATGCGACAACTATGGAGCTCCAAAATTGTTATTCAGATTTAGAGTTGCAGCAATGGAGAGGTGGTACACGAGACAGACTTGCTAAATGGGGGATCACTGACACTCTTGACTGTCCGCTATGTTCTGCTGAGCCAGAAACAATTAGCCACTTATTCTTCATATGCCCATATACTGCCTATATATGGACTAAGCTTTTGGAATGGAAAGGGATTAGTAGAAAGCCACAGGATTGGCAAACTGATCTGGCCTGGTCGCCTGGATGACCAATTTTGCCCTTGTTCTTTAATTTTTTTTTTTTTTTGGGGGTGGGGTGGGGGGTGCAATGTGTGAGAAATATAATACAACATAAGAAAATAAGTAATATAAAGACTTTCCATTTTAACAAATAAAACACGATAACATATAACTTTCTTTTTACAAGTTCACTTACAAATCTACTCAGACTTTCTCATTCCATTCACTTAAAACAAAAAACCAACAAGGACCCCAGCACTCGCATTGTCAAATTTGCTTTTTAGCTTACATGCACATCCCTGCAAACTAATTGAGACATACTAGAGTAATCAAGACAACTATCATTTGAGGGACTGCGCCGAACTACCTCAGCCCCCCCAGCTAAAATGGCTTTACTATGGTAACACTCACAAGAAAAAACAGGATAAGCTAACACAGCTTAACCATATATTAACAAAGCAAGCAAAGTGTACAGCAGAGGCAAAGATCTAACAGACCATATATAGGAAAAGTTTTACAATGTATATATATAGTTATTTTTCTTTGATGACAAGGGAACCGCAGCCGCTACTCATTGGGTGCGCACAGGATAAACTCCGCGCCTGTGCAATAGCTCACAAACCACACAGGAGAGATAACCCACACTAGGCAAACCCGTGCGACGAGCTCAACTCAGAAGGCAAATCCCCTGCTGTCGTAGGCAGGGAGTTTCGAACCTGAAACCTCCATTATGGAAGCCCCATGCCCAACCAACTGAGCCACCCATGGACTCTTCAATATTCTTTGCAAAATGGCATTCAAGTAAACAGGGACGGAGCTAAAGTGTAGAATGCAGATTCGGCATAACCCAATAGTTTTGATTCAGACCTTATATTTGTCTTAGAAATTCATTTAATATATACAAATTAGTACTCCCTCAATTTTAATTTTTTTTTTTTAGTTTGACTTGACACATAGTTTAAGAAAGTAAAGAAGACTTTTAATCATGTTCTCTTAAACTAAATATATGTATAATATACCAGTCTTAAACCTTGTGGTCTTAGATATGTCATATGAGATTTTAGGAAAGATATATTCTTTTTGAAACAAATAAGAAAAGAAAGTAAGACAAATAAATTGAAATAGAGGTAAGTAATTTAGAACTCAGTAACTCAAAATGACTAAAATTCCGAATTCAAAAAGCTTCAAATCTTAGTTCCGCATCTACCAGTAGATATGCTTTGAAAACAAGGCATGGCCTTTGTGACAACAAAGGGGATCAATGAAGGGTTTCAAGCAGAGGCTTACAAGTGTTGGAAATAGCTTAAAAAACTAAACTATTAATCTAGAATTCAGCAACATAAAAAGACTAAAACCCCTTGGTTCAGCTAGTGGGTTCGTCATAATCCAAAGAATTTTGGTTCTAACCCTGAATTTGTCTTAAAAATATATTTCAACTTATTAATTTTAGAACCCAACAACTCAAAATGACAAAAATTCCAAACTCATAAGCTTCAAATCTTAGCTTCGCCTCTATAAGTAAACATGCTTTGAGAAAATCCATAGCCTTTGTGACAACACATCAAACAGCTTAATGGAATCTTTATCTTAGCCTCTCCTTTTGAGTTCTGTAAAGAAGGCACAATAGTTGTTGCTCTTCGATTGTCTCTGTGGCATTTTATCAAACACCTAGTATCTAATTGATCCTAAAATACAGTGACAAAAATTTCAAATTGGGCGCGAGTACTATAATTTCTTAAATTTTTTGGTGCGAGTACTATTGATTCGTTGAAAACCTAGGAGAGTCACCATGACGAATCGGGTTAGCAAAACGGGTTATAATTAAGGAATTGTTCTGTTTTTACATGCCCTATTGGACATTTGTAAATATTTGAGGAATTACTAATAAATTCATAACTACTTGTACCATACCGATAAGGAATTAAAAACTAAGAAACATATGCATTTAAAATTAATTGAGAATTTAAATATTTTAAGTTTGACGTAAGAATTCTATAATTATAAGTTATTTCGTAAATTCAATCTCTTAGTGATAATACAACGCTTGAATTAGTGAAATTTTTTATTCAAACTTTCAGCAAAAGAGAATTTCATAACTTTCCCTTGAAGACTGTCTAAGAGCTTTACAATTGACTCTTCTATCTTCGAATGTAAGCTTTGTTACATTAATGATGATTACCAAATATTTTAATATTTAATTTTTATACATAATATATTTCTTACAAGATATTACCACACAATATTTGAGTATGACTATTATAGAGAAGTAATTTTACAAAGACTATTATAGAGAAGTAATTTTACAAAGAGTGTACCGCTGTAATGAATGTCACTGTTGTTATAGAAAAGTAAAATATAATATGAAAAATCGATTTCGGAGAAAATCAGGCCGTTGTAATGAAATGCTGATATAACGAATGACAATTATAGAGAAATTTGATTGTAGCTAATATTTCATTTTAGTTTTTTCCAATAATAATGATAACTTTCTAAATTTGAAAACAATTTAATTTAAACTTCTCATTTCATCTTTAATGAAAAACTATTACAACATTATACTAGTTGTTTACACCAAATCAATAAATTTAACCTTAATGTTAAAAATTAAAAAGAAATACATAAACTCAACCATAGTTAAGTGATAAATGTGCACGTAAAAGACACGTATTTTGCATTTGTTAGTTTGATGTAAATACTTATTACGGATAAATATTTACTATGTACTACTGAATATGTTTAAGATATGTGGTAATTTCACAAGTACTGCGACATGTTTAAAACTAACAATTTCGGAGCTCTTTATTTTATTCTTAAATGCTGTGGCTATTCAAAATGCTAACCTTTTAACACGATAACCAGTTTCAACAAAAGCATACACCAATGCGATTAACCCTTCAATTTTCATACACCCAATTTCACTTTTCTCACACACATTTCGTCGAACACTTTCCGGGCATATGGCATCACCTAAGAAGCCACCAACAGAATCCTCCGACTGACCACTGACCGCCGACCGCCATCATGCACCAACCGTCATCCCATCGCTTCCCTCCTGGCGCACGTATATCCGGCGCCAATAGAAAAATCGCTACTGCCTAGATCTCCGAAAGCACTTAATAACCTCATAACTAATACGTGAAAAACTAGATCCTACATAATTAATATCTGCATAAAATAATACTCCACATAGATTCCTCATAATTAATTCCTATCTTACTAATATCTGCATAACTCTGACCAGCTACCAAACAACCCCTAATTTACCTTATACTTTTCATTTCACCCTTTAATGAGAAACTTTTACACACAAATGTCATACATAAATATGTTTAATCCCATTAATTTTGAAATTATAATTTTCTTCTTAAATTTTGTGTTTTATTCCATTCAAACTTAACCACATAAAATGAAACCTAAAGGGGTCATTTGAGACACAAGATAAGGTGGGATACCTAGGATGATGTTTGAGATTAAATTTATACTGTGTTTGGTTGTCCACCTTATCCCATCAAACTTGAAATTATTTTATCATACCTCCTAGGTAGGATAATCCTAAAACAACAATCTTGGGATAATTTAATCCGCAAACCGAACGACCTCCCAAGAGTATAACTATGGATTGGTCAGAGTTTAAATTACTATACCTTTAACACGACACCAAGCCTAATCAAAAGCATAGACCAACGGATTAGCTCTACAATTTTCACTTTTTCTCAGACACATTTTGTCGAACAGTTTTCGGACATGGCATCACCAAAACAATCCACCAACAGCCATAATGCATCAACCAGCATCCCCTCGTTTCCCACCAGGCACACCAACATCCAACGCTAATCGTAAAATTGCAATCGCCGTTGATCTAAGTGACGAAAGCGCTACGCCGTTAAAAACTTCCTTCAACTAATTAAAATGTGTGATTTTAATTCCTTCATGTATTCCCTTAAATATGGAGCAAAAATACAACTTTAATATAACAATCGATAATTAAATGATTGAACAAAATTAATACTACAGAAAATCTGTGATTATTCACAAGAAAAGGATTGAATCAAAAGTGTACATTTCAAATAATTAAAGATTAAATATGATTAGTCGAATATCACGAGAATTAGAATAAGAATTTATCAATAATCAAGAGACCAAAAATGCTACTAACCCATTAAACAACCAGCCTAAACAAAAGCACATAAACCAAACAATCAGCCCTTCACTTTCCATACAACCCAATTTCACTTTTCTCACACGTTTCATCGAACACTTAGAATACAACTTATCTTAAATTTCTATATTTATCTTTAATGAGAAACTTTTATAGTCACACTACCGATATTTATACCAAACAAATGGAGTTAACTTAAACATATAAAATTAAAGAGAAAACACATAAACTTAACCATAATTAAGTGATAAATATAAATGTGAAAGACATATGCTTTGCATTACTATAAATCACATAAATATTACTTCGTATTACATGTTTAAAATTACCAATTTCAAAACTCTTTATTTCATTCTTAAATTTTGTGTTTAATCAAACTTTACCACATAAAATGAAAGAGGAATAGTATAAAGTATCCAAACAGAATAACCCAATTTCACTTTTTCTCACGCATTTCATCGAACACTTTCCGGGCATAAAACAAAAGCATATATACACCAACAGATTAGACCTTCAGTTTCTCTTTGCATTTCATCGAACACTTTCCGACCAACAGATTAGACCAAATTTTCTTTCAGGCATTTCATCGAACACTTTCCGGCATAAACAAAAGCATATTAGACCTTCAATTTTCTTTCAGACATTTCATCAAACACTTTCCAGGCATAACATGGCATCACCAAAGAAACCACCAACACCAACAGCAATAATGCACCAACCAGCATCACCACGTTTCCCTCCAAGCACACCAACATCAAACGCTAATCGTAAAATCGCAATCGCCGTTGATTTAAGTGACGAAAGCGCTTACGCCGTTAAATGGTCCGTTGAAAACTACCTACGTCATGGTGACGCCGTTATTCTCCTTCACGTTAGACCAACATCCGTTTTATACGGTGCTGATTGGGGCTCAATAGATGCAACTGATACAAATGATGAAAAATCAAAGCAAAAATTAGAAGAAGATTACGATAATTTTACGAGTAATAAGTCTAATGATTTGGCACAACCGTTAGTCGATGCGAATATTCCGTATAAGATAAGGATTGTTAAGGATCATGATATGAAAGAGAGGTTATGTTTGGAGATTGAGAGGTTAGGATTGAGTGCTGTGATTATGGGGAGTCGAGGATTTGGCCTGGCGAGTAGAGAGACGGATGGAAGTAGGCTTGGGAGTGTTAGTGATTATTGTGTTAGACATTGTGTTTGTCGTTATTCAATGAGGTATCCTGGTGGTGATGATGGTGCTGAAGGTTCTGCAAGGGCGACTAATAAATTAATGGAAAAGGAGACTGAGGGGGAGGATTCCATGTTTCATGATGCATCAGATAAAGGAACAGGTATATCTTGATACTTATACAATGTGTGTTTAATTTGCAAAAAGGAAAGTGCATCAGCTTTCTATTTTTCTATGGTGTACCTTTTCCTGAAGGGGTATGCTGGTCATGTAAGCTCGTAAATTAGACGTATAGATGATACGCCATTAGGCAGACTTTTAGATTTCGGGGGAAAACTCGGAGATTGAATTTTAGGAAAGGGTAACATAGCGGTGTACGAGAGGGGGTATATATGTGAACTGGAAATTTACACAACTAGATACAATTTAATGATCCCAAAAAATTA
>NC_081352.1:48494427-48503565 GCF_029784015.1 Lycium ferocissimum
CTCAAATAGCTTACTGGCCGTAACAGAAAGAGGTGTCGAACACAGCAGATCCCAATGGCCAATATCTTCATACATGCACCAGGCAGCAGTCACAGACAAACTCAATTGCAAGCAAAGCTAAATAACAGGTCTATTAATACATGTTGCTATTTGGTGTCGCACAGGATGGGAACCTGTTTAGCTATGTAAGTCTAAAAGCTGTCATATTTGTTGAAACTATCCACTCCGATACTGATTTGGTAATAGGTCAATATAATATGAGGCGCACCATACTAGAAATTTATGTTGCTCGGACTCTTAAAAAGTATTGCCAGGTGTGTATCGGATCCTCCAAAACCATGCATTTCTTTAGGATGCGACACGGGTGCGACAACATTTTTGGAGGATCCGAGCAACATAGCTAGAAATCACAGTAAATAGCAAACTCAAAATTAAGACACAATGCATGGTTACAAGTCAATGCATTCAACCACGAAACGTGAACTTATATAGCAGCTCCAGAAAGTTGGTTATTGCACATAGAAAACAGGCAGCCTATTCAAACACCTAAAACAACGCCCCCGCCCCAAAAAAAGAAAAGAGGAAAATGAAAAAGAAAAAAGAGAAGAAAGCTCATGAATATGAAGGCCAAACTTGATGAACTTGAGACACAGCAGAGGACATTTAGCAGAAAGAGAGATAGAGAACCACCAAATTCATTTCTCACTGGCACGGTCAACACCATTGAAGGCCATTTTGTCAGTACTGAAACATACACACGCGTCTTCATTATTCAAGAAGCCTTCTCCGTATCTGCATCATGCAAAGTCAGCTTGGTGATCAGTAATGTCGTCCAGAACAATGCAAATTACAATTCAAATCTCTTTTTTCCTCAGATGACACAAATGGGAGGAGAGGATATTGTTCCAAATGAAAGTAACTATTAGCCTGCATATATATGGAGTCTTCTGGCAGGTATATTTTTTCCTTTGGTATAGGAGGTTTACTAATAATTTCTTGCAATAGGTCCACTTCATGTAAACCGATCCAGTTTTGCTGATAATATAGCTAATTGAAAAGAATAGCGGGAACAGAAATTATGGTCACAAGAGAGGAAAAAACAAGACAAACATTCATTTTCTTTTAAGCCTTATATATATGCGCCGTTTGACAGCACTTCCATTTTTTACTGTTAAAAGTTCTCCAAAAAGGAATGAATTGTATCGAAGGATTTTAGACATTCTCGTGTTGTCAAATAACTTTTCACCATAAGTATGGAGGATTAGACTCAAGACAGTCGGTCTGAAATCAGATATAATCAAAATTACAGTTTCTTTCATGCCTCTCTTTTGTAGTGTAGATGAAAGAGAAGACTTTTCAAAGAGGGCCCTGGGCCTCTACTTAGGAACATACATTTTAATTGTACGCTGAATCCTTCTATCACACTAAACTTGAATGAATGTCAGACAAAACTGGCAACTATAGTTCACACTTGTAGTAAAGGTAAAGGATGCAAGATGAGAAATAACAAATTAAGCAGCTGGCAGTCTTACTCTTACATCATCAATGGAGATAAAAAAAAAAAATTCAACACTAGATTAAAACTTCAATGCCTTCTTTCAACTAGAGAAACCCGCAGGTATGCAAAATTCACTGCTCACCAATAATGATTTCAAGTTGAATAACAAACACACAGGCACCTCACAAAATTTATTTTACATATAATTTTTCTCCCTCAAGTTTAGTTCAGATCATGAGCCAATGTTACTTGCAGGAGCTAATGTCAGAATTATGAACGCTAAGCCAAGTATATCTAAAACGCATAATAACTCTGTTCCACAAGAACCTCAGGCACCATGTTTCATTCCAGAAATAGAAAACGTGTTTCTAGTAGCCAAGTTTTTTTTTTTGAGAAGGTAACAGCTAGTAGCCAAGTTTTAGTACGTCCTTAAAGACGAAACAGAATTACATCTCTCAATTCTTCTTTCATGGGTTAAACCTAGTCCTTCCAATATATCATCTTCTCCAGATTGTAAGCAGCAATCAACCTTTCAGAAGGGCGAGGTGGAAATTAAACGAAAAAACAAACAGAAACAAGCTTAAGATAAAGAAAGGGAAAGTGTCCAGCCCGTTTTTCACAGCTCAGAGTACTTAAGAGTACCCTCCCCAGTGATTCCTCTTCTCTCTTACTCTCTCTTTGTTGCCTCTTTTCTATCACCAACCATCCCCACGAGGGTTAATGATAAGCATAAACTCCTATGTCTCCTGTCTATTTTCTTTAGCCTGTCACTAAAAAGTCAAACTCTAATCCCCTGGACTTGCATTTGAAATGCACTCTCTCCTCATCAATTTCCCAAGACTGCCTCACCCGCACTTGCACTTACCAAGTCCTTGAAAATTTATTGTATCTTGTTTTCCTGTCTCCCTCCAACACTTTCCCATCTAATCCTTCAGTAGGCTATCTCATAACCAGAGCCCCCCCAACCCTCTCTTTTTCAGGATACCCCCTCTCGTAAACCGCTGTGTTACCCTTTCCTAAAATTCAATCTCCAAGTTTTCCCCCAGAAATCTAAAGTTTGCCTAATGGCGTATCATCTATACGTCTAATTTACGAGCTTACATGACCAGCATACCCCTTCAGGAAAAGGTACACCATAGAAAAATAGAAAGCTGATGCACTTTCCTTTTACTTATAAGTGAAATGGGAGGAGGAAACAACTAAGTTCAACTAACACAAATGTCAGAAAACATAAATGGAAAAAGAACAAAAACAGCGGAATGGAAGAGAAGAAATCATGAAATAAGAACCAGGAAGCTAAAAGCACAAATACTTGGCTTAAGCTAAGTTTCATTTAACATCTACCAAGAACTTACACTGTTTACCCAAACTTGTTTGAGACCCCAATCGAAGTAATTTCACTCCAACAAAGCCAAGCAACTAGATTGACGATCCTAAACAGAGAAATATTCAACCCCGCTCAGAACGTACAATCCACATGAATTTCCATAAAATGAAACAGACTCAACTAATCGATAATCATCAGACCATTCCCAGCTTTCCTACAGCACTCAATCGAAATAATTTCCTATAGCACTTACTTACAACTCGCTAAGGTGATCAAAACAAACTACACGCTGAACGTACAATCTACAAGAATTTCCATAAAATGAAACAGAGACTCAATTAATCAAGAATGATCAGTCTATTCCCAGTTTCCTACAGCAATCAATCAAAATACTTTCCTTTAGCATTACTTACAACTCACTTAGGTGATCGAAGCAAACTACACATTTGTCCCAATATATGTGATACTCTTTCCTTTTTAGTCAGTTCCAAAGAAAAATGACACGTTTCTATATTTAGTAACAATTTGATTTTAACTTCCCATTTTGCCCTTAATAAGATGATTTAAAGCCACACAAATATCTATGATTTCTTTTTACCACAAGCTTCAAAAGTTTCTCATTCATTCTTAAACTCCGTGCCCAGTCAAACACCATCACATAACTTGAACAGATGGCGTAATAAAGACACAACCTTTCATCATATTAATTAAATGCCCCATACACCATTCACCGTCTCATCTCACAAACTGATTCTTTTTTATCGAGCCAAGCAGTGGATATATTTTTCGTTAAAGCGCAACCCATAATTTTGCAAATTAAACACATATTGAATAAGTATCAAGATATACCTGTTCCTTTATCTGATGCATCATGATACATGGAATCCTCCCCCTCAGTCTCCTTTTCCACTAATTTTATTGAGTCGCCCTTGCCCAGACCTTCAGCACCATCATCACCACCAGGATACCTCACGACAATAACGGGACAAACACAATGTCTAACACAATAATCACTAACACTCCCAAGCCTACCTCCATCCGTCTCTCTACTCATCGCGCCAAATCCTCGACTCCCCATAATCACAGCACTCAATCCTAACCTCTCAATCTCCAAACATAACCTCTCTTTCATATCATGATCCTTAACAATCCTAATCTTATACGGAATATTCGCATCGACTAACGGTTGTGCCAAATCATTAGACTTATTACTCGTAAAATTATCGTAATCTTCTTCTAATTTTGCTTTGATTTTTCATCATTTGTATCAGTTGCATCTATTGAGCCCCAATCAGCACCGTATAAAACGGATGTTGGTCTAACGTGAAGGAGAATAACGGCGTCACCATGACGTAGGTAGTTTTCAACGGACCATTTAACGGCGTAAGCGCTTTCGTCGCTTAAATCAACGGCGATTGCGATTTTGCGATTTGCGTTTGATGTTGGTGTGCTTGGAGGGAAACGTGGTGATGCTGGTTGGTGCATTATTGCTGTTGGTGTTGGTGGTTTCTTTGGTGATGCCATTTATGCCTGGAAAGTGTTTGATGAAATGTCTGAAAGAAAATTGAAGGTCTAATATGCTTTTGTTTATGCCGGAAAGTGTTCGATGAAATGCCTGAAAGAAAATTTGAAGGTCTAATCTGTTGGTCGGAAAGTGTTCGATGAAATGCACCAAAGAAAACTGAAGGTCTAATCTGTTGGTGTATATATGCTTTTGTTTTATGCCCGGAAAGTGTTCGATGAAATGTGTGAGAGAAAAAGTGAAATTGGGTTATTCTGTTTGGATACTTTAAAGTTTGATTAAACACAAAATTTAAGAATAAAATAAAGAGTTTTGAAATTGGTAATTTTAAACATGTCATACGAAGTAATATTTATGTGATTTATAGTAATGCAAAGCATATGTCTTTCACATTTATATTTATCACTTAATTATGGTTAAGTTTATGTGTTTTCTCTTTAATTTTATATGTTTAAGTTGACTCCATTTGTTTGGTATAAATATCGATAGTGTGACTATAAAAGTTTCTCATTAAAGATAAATATAGAAGTTTAAGATAAGTTATATTGTAAGTGTTCGATGAAACGTGTGAGAAAAGTGAAGTTGGGTTGTATGGAAAGTGAAGGGCTGATTGTTTGGTTTATGTGCTTTTGTTTAGGCTGGTTGTTTAATGGGTTAGTAGCATTTTTGGTCTCTTGATTATTGATAAATTCTTATTCTAATTCTCGTGATATTCGACCAATCATATTTAATCTTTAATTATTTGAAATGTACACTTTTGATTCAATCCTTTTCTTGTGACTAATCACAGATTTTCTGTAGTATTAATTTTGTTTAATCTTTTAATTATCGATTGTTATATTAAAGTTGTATTTTTGCTCCATATTTAAGGGAATACATGAAGGAATTAAAATCACACATTTTAATTAGTTGAAGGAAGTTTTTAACGGCGTAAGCGCTTTCGTCACTTAGATCAACGGCGATTGCAATTTTACGATTAGCGTTGGATGTTGGTGTGCCTGGTGGGAAACGAGGGGATGCTGGTTGATGCATTATGGCTGTTGGTGGATTGTTTTGGTGATGCCATGTCCGAAAACTGTTCGACAAAATGTGTCTGAGAAAAAGTGAAAATTGTAGGGCTAATCCGTTGGTCTATGCTTTTGATTAGGCTTGGTGTCGTGTTAAAGGTATAGTAATTTAAACTCTGACCAATCCATAGTTATACTCTTGGGAGGTCGTTCGGTTTGCGGATTAAATTATCCCAAGATTGTTGTTTTAGGACTATCCTACCAAGTATATGATAAAATAATTTGAAGTTTGATGGGATAAGGTGAATGACCAAACACAAGATAAATTTAATCTCAAAACATCATCCTAGGTATCCCACCGTATCTTGCGTCTCAAATGACCCCTTTAGGTTTCATTTTATATGGTTAAGTTTGAATGGAATAAAACACAAAATTTAAGAAGAAAATAATAATTTCAAAATTAATGGGATTAAACATATTTATGTATGACATTTGTGTGTAAAAGTTTCTGGATTAAAGGGTGAAATGAAAAGTAAAGGTAAATTAGGGGTTGTTTGGTAGGCGATCGAGTTATACGGTATATTAGAAGATAGAATTAATTATGAGGAATCTATGTGGAGTATTATTTTATGCAGATATTAATTATGTGGGATTCAGCTTTTTTTTTTTTTCATGTATTAGTTATGAGGTTCGTTGCTTTCGGAGATCTAGGCAGTAGTTTATTTTCATTGGCGCCGGACCACGTACGCCGAGGGAAGCGATGGGATGACGGTTGGTATGCATGATGGCGGTCGGCGGTCAGTGGTCAGTCGGAGGATTCTGTTGGTGGCTTCTTGGGTGATGCCATATGCCCGGAAAGTGTTCGACGAAATGTGTGTGAGAAAGTGAAATTGGGTGTATGAAAATTGAAGGGTTAATTGCGTTGGTGTATGCTTTTGTTGAACCTGGTTATCGTGTTAAAAGGTTAGCATTTTGAATAGCCACAGCATTTAAGAATAAAATAAAGAGCTCCGAAATTGTTAGTTTTAAACAAGTCGCAGTACTTGTGAAATTACCATATCTTAAACATATTCACTAATTCAAGCGTTGTATTATCACTAAGGGATTGGAATTTACGAAATAACCTACAATTATAGAATTCTTACGTCAAACTTGAAATATTTAAATTTTCAATTAATTTTAAATGCATATGTTTCTTAGTTTTTAATTCCTTATCGTATAGACAAATAGCTTAATTTATTAGTAATTCCTCAAATATTTACAAATATCCAATAGGAGCATGTAAAAACGAACAATTCCTTAATTATAACTGCTTTGCTAACCCGATTCGTCATGGTGACTCTCCTAGGTTTTCAACGAATCAATAGTACTCGCGCCCAATTTGAAATTTTTGTCACTGTATTTTAGGATCAATTAGATACTAGGTGTTTGATAAAATGCCACAGAGACAATCGAAGAGCAACAACTATTGTGCCTTCTTTACAGAACTCAAAAGGAGAGGCTAAGATAAAGATTCCATTAAGCTGTTTGATGTGTTGTCACAAAGGCTGGATTTTCTTCAAAGATGTTTGATTTGTAGAGTATGCCTAAAATTAAGCTCTTGCGAGTTTGGAATTTTTTGTCATTTTGAGTTGTCGGGTTCTAAAATTAATAAGTTGAAATGTATTTTTAAGACAAATTCAGTGGTTAGAACCAAAATTATCGGATTATGACGAACCTAATAGCCGAAACTGGCGGGTTTTAGTCTTTTTATGTTGTCGAATTCTAGATTAATAGTTTAGTTTTTTGTTATTTCAACACTTGTAAGCCCCTCGCTGAAACCCTTCATTGATCCCCTTTTGTTGTCACAAAGGCCATGCCTTGTTTTCAAAGTTATATACTAACTGGGTAGATGCGGAACTAAGATTTGAAACTTTTTAATTGGAATTTTAGTCATTTTTGTGTTACCGAGTTCTAAATTACTTACCTCTATTTCAATTTATTTGTCTTACTTTCTTTTCTTATTTGTTTCAAAAAGAATATATCTTTCCTAAAATCTCACATGACATATCTAAGACCACAAGTGTTTAAGACTGGTGAGATATACATATATTTAGTTTAAGAGAACATGATTAAAAGTCTTTACTTTCTTAAACTACGTGTCAAGTCAAACTAAAAAAAAAAAAATTAAAATTGATAAGACTAATTAGACATATTAAATGAATTTTCGAAGACAAAATATACAACCGAATCAAAACTATCGTTGTCAACAGCCCCACACCTTCTTAGCCCCGTCCGTTTACTTGAAAACCATTTTTTTCAAAGAATATTAAAGCCTGGGGGGTCGGGTTTCCCCGGGGTTTATTTTGGGGGTTTTAGGTTTAAACCTTTCCCCCCTTTTGCAAAGGGGATTTGCCCTTTTGAGTTGGGCTCGTCGCACGGGGGGGCCAGGTGGGTTATCTCTCCCCCTGGTTTGTTAGCCATTGACGGGGCCGGGTTTTTTCCCGTGCGCAACCCTGGGGGCCCTGCGTTCCCCTTTTCATCAAAGAAAAAAACTAAATAACATTGTAAAACCTTTTTCCTAATATGGGCCGAAAAACCTTTTCCCCTCTGACACCTTTTCTTGCTTTGAAAATAGGTTAAGCCGGGGGTTTGCTTATCCCGTTTTTTTTTGGAAGGTTTCCATAAAAGTTTTAGCTGGGGGGGGGGGGGCCCCCCCCGAAGGGGTCTTGCCTTACCCCCAAATTTTCAATTTTGGGGCAAAAAAGGGGGCAATGGTGCCGGGGGGGTCCTTGTTGGTTTTTTGTTTTAAGTGAACGGAATGAGAAAGTCTCGAGTAGATTTGTAAGTGAACTTGTAAAAGAAAGTTATATGTTATCGTGTTTTATTTGTTAAAATGTAAGTTCGAGGCCACGATTTTCGTCGATTATATTTCTCACACATCGCACCTCTATGCACCTGCCCCCCCCCACCCCCCCCCCAAAAAAAAAATTTAAAAAAAAAAGGGCAAAATTTGGGCATTTTTCCGGGGGGAAAACCAGGAAAAATATTTTTGGGAATTTTCCCGGGCTTTTACTAATTGTTAAAAGCAGGCCAAATTTGGCCAAAAAAGGGTAAAAGAATTTTAAATGGCCTTTTTTTTTCCAAAAACGGCAGTTAATTTCATACCCCCTTTAAAAATTGCTTTTGGTAAAAACCAAAACCTTTTCCCATTGTTTAATTTTTTAAAATTTTAAAAAACTTTTTTGGAAGCTTAATTTGTTTGGGGATTAATTTTTCCTTTAAAAAAAGGCCCTTTAAAGGAAAATTTCATTCCCACCCAAAAACTTTCAATTCGTTTAAGGAGTTTTTTTAATAACCTTTTTTTTCTAAAATTGTTTTTTAAATTTTGAAGGGTTTTGAAAAAAAGGCCCAAAAAAGGAAATTTTTCTTTCATCCCAAAAATAAGGCGCCCTTAAATTTGTAATGGGCCTATTTTTAAAACCCAAAGCCCTTAAAAATTTTTAAAAGCTTTTTTTTTTAAAAAGCGTTTAAAATAAAGCCTTTATTTTCCTTTACTTTCCTATGAAACCCCCAGGCTTTGGTTTTAACAATTAAACCCAAGTAATTGGGGCCTTCACCTTTTTAGTTAAAGCCGGGGATCTTCAAAGTTGAAATTTTCAAAAATTGGAGCAATTTTTTAAACAAAAACCCAACCCCCAAAAAAATCCGTTTTCTTTGGCCTTTTAATAAAATTCCAGGGTAAGGAAAAATGCCGGCCCCCCAAAGGAAAGTGACTCAAATTTTTCCTTTAAAAAGGGTGGCA
>NC_081352.1:48803665-48878810 GCF_029784015.1 Lycium ferocissimum
CTTTTTTTAAAAAATGTCATGCAATTCAAAAGTCAACTACAGGTAACTAATAAATTGTGGTCTAAGAAAGAGATGATATAAAACCTCCTAGGCCACCAAGTCATTCTCTCCCTTTCTTAATACTTTTTTCCTTATTCTTTTTTTCACGAAGAATAAGCTCTTGGATGTAGTATTACCAGAAGTGAATCTAAAGGTTAGAACTAAATCAAAGGCGAGGTGGGAAATGCCCCGCACGAACTATTTGATTTTCATTTATTTTATTTTAAAAATTCTATGTCCATAACTCAAACCCTCTTCATTTTATCATTAATGGAGCAACATTTTTGGTCTCTTATTTATTACTAGTAAATTATGATTTTAGTCCTTGTGATATTTAGCTAAACACATTTAATTTTCATTTAATTGAATACACTTTTGATCAGTTTGCTTGAAAATACGCAAAAATATATCATAATTAAATTATTCCACCACTTTATTACTTATGTGAAATATTAAGCTCTGAAAATTACAATGCTCGGATGGTAATCAAACCTGAGCTTATCTCATGGATAAAATTTCCTTCCATTTCTATCCAAAGCTTTTGTATATTTGAATCACGAGCTCTTAAATAACTTTGATAGTTTTCAGAATTGTGGCTTTATTTTATTTATTTTTTTTGTTAATCGGCAGGTAATTTTCATGATTTTTCTTAAATATCTTTATTTTGTGATTATGAGTTGCAACTCTTTTGAATTTTTTAATTTCGTATCAAGGCCATGCTCCCAGAGAGTAATATACAATTATATTACATGTTTGCACCTAATAACACAAAAATGTAACTCACTATATATTTTAAATACCAAACTTAATTTAGTTGTTCAATTTTTGCAGGTTCAATGAATATCCATCAAATAGGCTGATTGTTCATAATTCCAACTTGTATCTTTCTGTTGAAATTTTTTTACAATGCGATTTTAATATCACCTATATAAAATGTACTACTTTTTGGGACTCACGTGCAACACAAGTGTATAACTTTTGTCTGAAGTATTATCAACACTGTCTACTAGTCAAACAATTTTAAAACTCTGGGTATAACTCAAATGAAATAATGAAAACTGGATACAAGGTACAATCATTTTTTTGCGCGGATTGGCCTTCTTTTGTGGTGGTCTTTAATATTTGTTCCTCAAATTGCTGGTCTTTAATTTTTATCCTTCGCTTAAAAAGGTCACCAAAAATATCTCGAGATTCTGAGTTCAAACTCCGGCTTAGTCATAATAATAAAATAAAAAATATCAAGGCAAGCCTTTGCAAAAAGTATGCCGCATAAGACAGACCAGCAATTTAAGGAGTAAAAATTAAAGACCACCCCAGCGAGGGCCAATCATGCAAATTGCCCAGGTACAATTGATACATTGGACAGGTATATAATCCAACCCAAAAAGAATTAGCCCATAACAGGCCCAAAACATGCTCATATCATTTTCAAAGTTTACAGGAGAATTGGTGAAATTGGAAATTTTGGAATAGATTTTCATGTCCACGTCATCTTTCCTACCAAATGTAGCTTGCATTTTTCTATTATATATAAGTGCCTTAGGAGGACTAACACGGCATTGAACACTTGTACTAGAAGCTATATAAATTGTACACTTTAACACAACAATGAATACTTGTACCAAAAGTTATATAAATTGTACACTTCAGCCAACTACTTCTTTAATCCACATGGACATATGTCATAGTACTGAATATTTATTCTCTTCTCATGTACTCCCTCCGTTCACCTTTACTTGTCCACTTTGGACTTTTTACGCTGTTTAAGAAATAATAAATAAAGTGCATAATTTACCAATGTATCCATATTAATTAGTATATATTTTTATTAGATTTGAAAAATGATTTGAAGTCAGTAATTAATACTATGGGTAAAACAAAAAAAAAAATTGTCTTATCTTGATATGCTAAAAGTGATAAGTAAAAATGAAAATTTATTTATGCACTTCAATTTTAATTCTCTGACACATTTATTTCCTCTGTGCACTTTTACTTGTTCACTTTTGACTTTTCACGTTCTTTAAGAATTAATAAATGAAGTACTCCCTCCGTCCCATATTACTTGGCCACATTACTAAAAATATATGTCCAAATTGCTTGTTTACTTACAAAATCAAGATAAAATTAATTAAAGCTTTCTCATCTTACTCTCTCCGTCCCATATTACTTGGCTACTGAATATTTATTCTCTTTTTTTCTCCGTGCACTTTTATTTGTTCACTTTTAACTTTTCACGTTCTTTAAGAATTAATAAATGAAGTACTCCCTCCGTCTCATATTACTTGGCCACATTACTACACTACTTTTTTTATCCCACGTGGACATTTGTCATGATACTGAATATTTATTCTCTTCTCATGTATACACATATACTCTTCAATTTTAATTATCCGACACATATTTATTTCCTCCGTGTACTTTTACTTGTTCACTTTTGACTTTTCACGTTCTTTAATAATTAATAAATGAAGTACTCTCTCGGTCCCATATTACTTGGCCACATTACTAAAAATATATGTCCAAATTACTTGTTCCTTTACAAAACCAAGATAAAATTAATTAAATCTTAATTTTGATTTCTATGTAACAATTCTTCTTCTTTTTTTTTTATCTATAATTGTTAATATGTCCCCTCATATTCTTACTAATTTTCTTTTTCACATCGATGAACAACTTTCATTGTCATGACAATGAGAAAAAAAGTTCGACTCTTTCCATCTCAAAGATTTAATTCCGTCATTTTTTAACAATATTTTGTATATGTTGCAATATATAATAACAATTAGAATATTTTTAAAAGTTATTTACAAAATACAAACCTGAAAGACTAGATAATTAAAGTGACGGAGCTTAAGAAATAAATATAGATTTTTGAATCTTGTGGTTCTAAATTAAAAATGTGTATAATATAATAAAATATCCTTTGAATCTTGTGATTATAAACTTGACATGTAGGATATTTGAATTGTCAACTTACTAAATATAAAAAGAGGCGGACATAACCAAAATAAGACAAAATTTTAACAACAATTGAGAAATTAAGGGGAAAAATAAGAGGAAAAGAAACAAAATATGAACACTCACTGAGGAAAATCACGGTATCCTTTGCAAAATATACAAACGATAAAGACTAACTAAAATGAGTAATCAAATTAATCATGTTGGGCCCCGTGTATTGCACGGGCATAATTTGCTAGTCTATATATAATAAGTGCCAAGGAGGGACGAACACAGCAGTCCCTCCTTGTACCCGCAGCTTCACGAATTGTACCCGCATTAAATTCTTGTATCATAAGCTATATAATTTGTACACTTTAGCTAACTATTTTTATATCTCATGTAGACATATGTCATAGTACTTAATATTTATTCCCTTCTCATGTATAGACGTATGCACTTTAAATTTAATTCTCCGATATATTTATTTCCTCCGTGCACTTTTACTTGTTCACTTTTGACTTTTCGCGTTCTAGCTGAATATTTATTCTCTTCTTATGTATAGACATATGCAGTTCAATTTTAATTCTCCTACACAAATTTATTTCCTCCACGCACTTTAATTTGTTCACTTTTGACTTTTTACATTCTTTGAGAATTAATAAATCCCACGTGGATATATGACATAGTACTGAATATTTATTTTCTTCTCATGTATACACGTGTGCACTTCTATTTTAATTCTCCGACACATATTTATTTTCTCCGTGCACTTTTACTTGTTCATTTTGACTTTTCACATTCTTTGAAAATTAATAAATAAAGTATATATTTTATCATAATATTCATATTTATTGGTATATAGACTCAATAGCCTCAGAAAATGATTTGAAAATGAATAATTAATGTGAAGGGTAAAATAAGAAGAAGAATTTTTTTTCCTTGATATGTTAACGTCGACAAGTAAAAGTAAAGGGAAGGAGTGACATTTATCCCAATTTTCCTTCATTGTCAATACTTTACTTATTCACTCTCATTTACGGTCTCTGATTATTGTTTCTTTACATTTATAAAATGTATTACTTTATATTTTCATTTCAGAATTAAAATTTGGTGATTAGTGATATAACATATATCTTTCTAATTTTGATTTCTTTGTAACAATTAATATAAAAAATTATTATATATTTTTTAATCCAATATATAAAACAAAATGGTTCTTATGTTTGGATCTGAACATTTACTTAATTGAAATGGATATCAACCTGTCGATATACATATAAAATATTAAAGAATTTAAAAGAAATTTTTTAGAATCAAAATATTAATTTTCCCTCATATTCTTACTAATTTTCGTTTACATCAATAAACAACTTTCATTATCATGATAATGATAAAAAAGTTTGACTCTTTCCATCTCAAAGACTTTTAATTACAACTAAAGTGATGGTACATAAAACACATTTTGTATATATAATAACAATTAAAATATTTTTAAAAGTTATTTTCAAAATACAAACCTTAAAGACTGGCTAATTAAAGTGAATAGACATGCTTGGCCCGTGCATCGCACGGGCATGTATTGCTAGTCATATTGCTAGGCGTCATTGGTACGCCGACTTGTTAATTCATAGCCTCTATAGTTTTGGATGTGGACTTATGTCCATTGAAGACTTTAATTTCCATTTGAAATTAATGGTCGGTATCGGTGTAGTGTATATATGCACATAAATGATTTATTTACAAATACAAACTAAACTTTTTTTATGTGAAGTTATATCGAATAATACCTCTTACTAAAGGGTGTCTCCGCCATTCCTAGATGAGTTGTTTAATACATGGATTAAGTATTATATTTTGCTTCCATAGATTGAGTATATGGTATTGGACGGTATATATATTTTTCAACTGATTTAGTATGTCGTTTAGCTTGATTCTGATTATGATAAATGAATCATTCGAGAAATCGTGACTATTTTATCTCAGAATGAGGACGAGGATAAGATATTGGGAAAAAAGAAGAAGCATAAGATATTGGAGACTATATATAACCCTTTTTGAGAGAGAAAATAACCAAAGTGCTCCTTAATATAAGAAACTAACTTTTTTGGTTTTGTTTTGTGTGAGGTTTTTCTTTTAAATAAAGATTTTGGTGTTTGGAGTTGCAGAATTTGTCTGATTATTTATCTATGACATAATTGCACAAACCAAATATTGAAAAATTTAACCCCTTTAGAGTTTCATATGTAACTATTCTATTGACTCGTTAAACGCTTTCGGTGCTCTAGAGCACTCGACTTATGAAAATTTGATATTATGAAGGTTCTTGCATTCTCAGGTAAAACTAAGATATTGAGAAGACTATTGCAAAAGAAATATCACACATGTTTGCACTTCATATATGTATATTTAAAAAAAAAGAATAATTCTATGGCTTTGATCAAAAGTAAATTAGAACGGTATATAGAAGTCAAATTTTGTGCTTCTTTTTTTATAAAAATCCAAAGCGTGACGATGTTCGCTACAGAACATTTTTGAGGGTTTGATGTTTTGAACAGGAAAATTGCAAAACTTTATGATTGCCTATTCCAAAATACCAAATAAATACTACTCTATTTAAATGCGGATATTTATTTCGATAGTGATTAGAGGAGGAGCTTTAAAAAAAAAAAATTTTGAGCAAAAGGAGGTGCTTTTAACTTTAAATGTCAGTCAGTTCCATAGATACTGGCACTCAAAATCAATACGAAATTATAGTGAGTCGTATTTGGTCAATGACATTGATTGATGCCCCCATCCCCACGCTCAATCTCACCAGTCAATTGTTCGAAAGTATACTAGTACAATCTTTTCTTTTCTTGTTTTTTTTTTTTTTTTTTTTTTTTTAAATTCCTTGGTTTGTTTTACGCGATATTATTTTCTTATTACTTCGTAATGAAAGTAGATATACTTGTATGTATTTCGAAATAATTTAATATTAAATTTTTCGTTCAACTCTTAATACTCCCTTCAGTCCAAAATAATTGAGGTTTTAGCCTCTAAAAGTCAGTCCAAAATAAATGATATTTCACAAAATTAAGAATGTAATTAGGTCTCTTTTCCAAACTCGCCCTTCACCAGTTCTCAAATCCTCATAATAATTATGTCAACCTAAAAAGATAAGAAAATCATAATTAAGAAAACCCCTCTTAACTTTTAGAAGTTAGTGTATTCCTTAATCCATGTGCCTAAGATTAAAACATCAATTATTTTTGACTTAAGAGAGTATCAAGCTTCTATAGTCACAAAAATATGATGTCAAATATATTTAGACTAGCAGTGCATGTCAGATATTATTTTAGCCATAAATGTTAAAATTCGTTCATTCTTTCATAAATTACAAGGCAAGTAAAAATGCATCAGATAAATTGAGACGGGCGCAAAAAAATTTAAGTCAACAATCTCCATCAGAAAAGATTCGATAAATATTTGAAAAGGTCAAGTATATAGAAGAAAACAAAGTCTATAGACTTGAGGGAAAAAACAGGTCGATAGATTTATCTACTGAGTATATAGAAGAAAATAATGGATGAAAAGAAGGAATACATTTAATGGAATTTCAGCGGGCTGCTAACTAGGCCTTGATGACAAAATTAATGTTATTTAAGTGAGGGGAAAAAAGAGGTTCGTAGTTGGGTGAGATTCGAATTATTTTCGTTTGATATTTACAATCTTTTATTTTTATTTTTATTTTTATTCAAATTTATCCTTCTCCTCTTTTTAATCTTTTCTCTCTCCTATCTCTCTCTCTCTCAACGGTAAGTTAACAACTCCCCACCCCACCCCACCCCACCCCCCTCCTTCCCCGGCGGCGAACCACCCCCCCCGGCGGTATAGGTCTTTCCGGCCGGAGCCTCCTTCTTTTCTCTCCTTCTCTCTTCTCTTCTCTTCTCTTTTCCTTTCTTTTCTTTGTTTTTTTGCCTCTTGTCTTCTCGTTTACGCACTTGGAAACCTCCGCCGGTGGGTTTCGGTGGTGAACTGTTAACTCCGGCGTGAACATGTTTTTTTATTTTAAAATTGTTTTCACACAGGAGTTGGTACCTCTGGTGGCTCATATTAATTCATGTGTCTTTTAACCTTGTTAAATCTTGCATGCTACACATTCTTGACTCTTGACTTTACATTCTTGTCTTTATTCCTTTAGCTTATAGTGCTATCTTTCTTGTCATAGTAACCTGACTTGCACATTCTTGACTCTTGACTTTACATTCTTGTTTTAGATAAATCTTTGATTTGCTTTTATTTCCCTTAGTGGCTATAGTGAGTGATGATAGACTAGGATCATATTCTCGGTCGGGGACGGGGGCTAGGGTTAGAGGGGTAAGTGGGGTCGGGGAACGTCTAGGTTGAGTAGGGTCTGGAACATTGGGACTTTGACGGGAAGTCCATACAGCTAGTTAAGATTCTTAAGGAGAGGAAGATTAATATAGATTACGTCCAAGAGACTAAATGGGTAGGATCTAAAGCTAAGGATGTGGACGGGTATAAGTTATGGTTCTCGGGTAAGTCAATGTATAGGAATGGGGTAGGCATTTTAGTAGATAGTGAGCTAAGGGACCAGGCCGTAGAGGTTAGGAGGGTCAATGACCGGATGATGGCGATTAAGTTAGTTGTGGAAGGGTTTACCTTGAACATTATTAGTGCTTACGTGCCACAAGCGGGCTTGGACGAGGAGGAGAAGAGGCGCTTTTGGGAGGATTTGGATGAAGTGGTAGGAGGTATACCGCCCACCGAGAAGTTATTCATAGGAAGAGATTTCAATGGACACATCGACTCAACCTCGGGGGGTTATGATGATGAGCATGGAGGTTTCGGCTTCGGAGTCAGGAATGGAGGAGGAGTCTCACTTCTGGATTTCGCTAAAGCCTTTGGATTGGTGGTAGCCAACTCGAGTTTCCCGAAGAGGGAGCAGTACTTGGTAACCTTTCGTAGTTCGAAGGCTGCGATGCAGATAGACTTTTTGCTCCTTAGAAAAGAGGATAAAGGTCTTTGTAAAGACTGCAAGGTCATTCCGAGTGAGAACCTTACGACCCAACATAAGCTTTTGGTGATGGATTTGGGGATTACGAGAAAGAAGAGGAAGAGGGTCGCGGATGACCTGCCAAGGATCAGGTGGGGGAGTCTGACTTTGTCGAGTGCCCAGGAGATGGGGGAGAAGTTGATGGCTATGGGGACTTGGGAGAGTAGGGGGGACGCGAGCAAAGATGTGGGATAGACGGCGGGCGTGCCGGAAGTGGCTAGAGATGTCCACGGGAGTGGAGAAGTCGCCGTGGTAGGCGACAAGGGGACTGGTGGTGAAATGGAGAAGTCCAGGGAAAGGTAAAAGCAAAGAAAGTGGCGTACGCGAGGTTGGTAGACAGCAAAGATGAGGAGGAGAAGCGGACGAATAGGGAAAGGTATAAGATTACGAGAAAGGAAGCGAAGTTGGCAGTTTCGGCGGTAAAAACGATAGCTTTCGAACGTCTATATGCAGAACTAGAGGACAAAGGCGGGGATAAGAAGTTGTTCAGGCTAGCCAAGGTGAGGGAGAGAAAAGCACGGGACCTGGATCGAGTAAAGTGCGTCAAGGACGAGGATGGCAAAGTATTGGTAAAGAAAGCTCTCATTAGACGGAGATGGCAGTCATACTTCCAAAAACTCTTGAACGGGGAAGGTGATAGAGACATTGTGTTGGGAGATTTGGAGTACTCTGAGAGGCGTCGCGACTTTGGGTATTGTAGGAGTATAAAGGTGGACGAGGTTAAGGGTGTTGTTCGCAGGATGCGCAGGGGGAGAGCTACCGGTCCTGACGAGATCCCTGGGGAGTTTTGGAAGAGTACGGGCGGTATGTGTTTGGAGTGGTTGATCGTATTGTTTATGTTATTTTTAAGACGGCGAAGATGCCCGAGGAACGGAGGCGGAGTATGATGGTCCCTTTGTATAAGAACAAGGGGCGATATTCAAAGTTGTAATAACTATAGAGGGATCGTCGCTAAGTCACACTATGAAATTTTGGGACAGGGTGGTGGAGATGAGGGTGAGAAGGGCGTGTCCATTTCGGAGAACCGCCGGATTCATGTCAAGGCGCTCGACTATGTAAGCCCATCCATCTTATTGAGGAGACCGGTGGAGCAAAGATAGGAAGAGGAAGAAGGACCTGCACATAGTTTTCATCGACCTAGAAAAAACTTACGACAAAGTGTCAAGAGAGATTTTATGGAGATGCTTGGAGGCCAGAGGTGTACTTGTAGCGTACATTAGGGCGATCAAGGACATGTATAAGGAAGCCAAGACCAGGGTAAGGACAGTGGGAGGAGACTCAGAGCACTTTCCAGTGGAGATGGGGTTGCACCAGGGATCAGCTCTTAGCCCATTTTTATTTGCTCTAGTGATGGATTGTCTGACGCGACGAATTCAAGGTGAGGTGCCATGGTGTATGTTATTTACGGATGACATAGTCTTGATCGACGAGACACGCAAATGAGTGAATGCGTCGTCGAGGTTTGGAGACAAACTGCGGAGTCTAAAGGGTTCAAGTCGAAGCAGACCAAGACAAGGGCTACATGAGTGCAAGTTCGGTGACGGACACACGAGCTCGGCGTGGAAGTGAGGCTTGGTACCCGGCCATCCCAAAGAAAAGAAGTTTCAAATATCTCGGGTCTATTATACAAGAAAATGGGGATATTGACGATGATGTCTCACATCGTATTGGCGCAGGATGGATGAAACCGCCGAGGTTGCTTTGAGTGCCGCGTGATGGCGTGCCACCAAAACTTAAAGGCAAAAGTTCTACAAAGTGGTTGTGAGACCGACCTTGTTGTACGAGTGCAGTGCGCGCCCGCAGCTCTTACGTCCAAAAGATTTAAAGTCGGAAACGAGAATGTTGCGATGGATGCGTGGGCGCACCGTGCGAGATAGATTAGGAATGAAGATGTCCGGATAAGGTTGAAGTACCATCACGGAGGACAAGATGAGGGAAGCGAGGCCGAGATGGTTTGGGCATGTGAGAGAGAGGCACGGATGCCCCGGTGCGGAGGTGTGAGAGGTTAGCTATGGATGGTTTCGAAGAGGGTAGGTAGGCAGGGGTCGAAAAAGTATTAGGGAGAGGCGCTTTAGGGATGACATAGCGCGAGGTTCGGCTTACGAGGACACGACCTTAGATAGAGGTTTTGGAGGACTCAAAGTTGGGTAGAAGGCTAGTAGTAGTCGTTGTTTCGATCTATAGTCTATTGTCCTTTGTTTCTTGCTACTATATGTGGTTTCTTGTACTTCGATTATCTTATTTATCTGTGGTAGCTACTTACTGCTCCCTTTTTTTAGACTGCTCTATTTTGACTTATTCGCTTTCTTTAGTTTCATTTGCATTTTGCTTTGAACTGCTTGTGCTTATCTAACCTTTCTCATTGTGATTTCTCTTGAGCCGAGGGTCTTTCGGAAACAGCCTCCCTATCTTCCGAGATAGGGGTATAGTCTGCGTACACTTTACCCTCTCCAGACCTCACATTGTGGGATTTCACTAGGTATGTTGTTGTTGTTGTTGTACTCTTTTTAATATTTTGAATTATTAGAGTTAAATTTTGCAATACTACATCTAACTTTCATTCAAAGATTTGACGATTGTGTCATTCATTTTGAAAGGAACAAATTAGAAAGAAAAATGACAAAAATAATCTTATAATGATAGATCCACCATCTCCTAACGACAAGTTATTGAAAGCGCTCAACCTAGTCGACTTCTAGATTTCTTTTTATTACACATTCGACGTTGGATATTTATTTTGAGTCCTAGCCGACTTCTAGATTTCTTTTTATTACACACTCGATGTTGGATATTTATTTTGAGTCCTCAATTAATAGCATAAGATTCATTAAGAAGAAAAGTTTCTCTGATGCTCCCTACCGAAAGTTTCTCAATTCAAATTCAAAATCTCTGATTAAAAGGGAGAAATCTTGTTTATCACATCACAATGTTTGACGGTTCTGGCTCAGAATTTTAATATAATAACGAGTGTCTAGAAGTGGAAATGTTGCTATCTACAAGAAGATAAATCCCCTATCAAATTTGACCAACAAGGCTCTTAAAAGGATATAAATAAAGAGATGATGATAGCTAACAAAGTGAACTTCCAAAGTCCACACTGGTCCTTCAAATTAATATTCTTTAAAATATTGTTTGGACCTACTTGACTACCTAATTTCCTCAAATTACCCCTGGCCTAACCATCGAAAGGACAACAACTCCCTTTCTTCCATTAATAAACACAAGGGTAGATTTGAGAAATCAACTTTCAACCCCTTGACGACTTCAAACATGAAATCAGTATATAATCTAAAGTATTTCACCACTTTTTCTTACACACACATTGCAAAGTGCAAATCCCAAACACTTTTTAAGAAAACTCTTCTTTTATAAAAGTTCTTTACCCTTCCAAAAGTTGAACTTTTTTTTTTTTTTTT
The DNA here is from genome assembly GCF_029784015.1 of Lycium ferocissimum. NCBI lineage: Eukaryota > Viridiplantae > Streptophyta > Magnoliopsida > Solanales > Solanaceae > Lycium > Lycium ferocissimum. The sequence goes on from NC_081352.1 coordinate 48,815,117, forward strand.
TTTTTCATTTCAAGAAATGGAAAAGGTGAGCTTGAATAGTCAGTTCTATTTTCTGAAAAATGCAATGAAAATTCTTCTCCCAGTTTCAGTATTTTCATTAGTGTTTACTCAATCTTATTCATTGCTTCCTTCTCTTCTTCACTCTTTTCATGAATACTCTTCTTATTTTTCAATTCAACTTTTTACCTATAGCTCAGAGAGGAACTATATTTTCCTTCTATGCAATGGAATTCTTGTTTTCATAATCAAGAATTCATTTGGTAACATTTCTGAGTACCCCAAAGAAAGCCACAAGGAGAAATTTAGAGAATCTCATAATAATCCAGTTGCTTTAGAAACAAAGGCGGAAATAGTTCTTGAAAAAGTTGTTGAAACTGAAAATAAAGTTGAAGAAGAGCAAATTGAAACAATGAGTCAGGATAATTTGGTTACTGTTGGAACAGTTGATGAGAATGAAGATGAAGCTTATCAAGAAAGTTATGTTGAAATTATTGAAGAATTGGAAGATGATGATGAAGAAGAAGAATCAGAGGAAACATTAGAAGAGTTGAACAAGAAGTGTGATGATTTTATTATGAAAATAAAGAAAGAGATCAAAGGGAAGAATTAATGCTAGAAAAATTAACCATCAGGGGTTAGTATCAGCTATGACAATATAATTTAGCCATGTATTTACCTTTCTTTTTTAACCGATGTTCGGTATTTGTTTTGATGATCTCGTCTTGTTCGGATTCGTATTGGGTATGGTTGTAGGGTCCGTTAAAGGAAAGTGCTTCCTATCTAAATTTTGTAGGTGAAGGGTCCATACTAGCTCAATATCAAGTTGACTTGATTTGTTTCACTTCTTGTTTTTCTTTTGTTCCCCCTGTATTGTATGGCATATTTTGTAGTAGAAAAGATTCCCAAAAAAGTAAATAAACACCTTCAAGGGAAAAGTTCTAGCTATTCATTCAAGCTTTATAAGCAAAAGGCGAAAAGAACATTTTTGACACAAAACAGTGCTATTGGCATTCAGACCCAAACAGAAAAAGGAACTAATTATGAATCATGCAATGTTGAAAGAGTTTGCTGTAGAGCGGTAGAAGTATTACACAGCCAAGTTATCTGTAGGTAATTACGTATAAATCTGATAAAAATAAAGTAATTAACTTATTATTTCTGATTAAAATTTACTGATAGTGTAAAAAACCTTTGCTCTATATAAATTTGATCTTTTTTAAGAAATATCATGCAATTCAAAATTTAACTAAAGGTAACTAATAAATTGTGGTCTAAGAAAGAGATGATATAACACATCTTAGGCCACCCCATCATTTTCTCCCTTTCTTAATACTTTTTTCCTTCTTTTTTTTTTCATGAAGAATAAGCTCTTAGATGTAGCATTACCGGAACTGAAGTGAGTCTAAAGGATAAACTAAATCAAGGGCAAGGTGGAAAATGCCCCTCACGCACTATCTGATTTTCATTTATTTTATTTTAAAAATTTCATGTCCATAACACAAATCTCTTTATTTTATCATTAATGGCGCAACATTTTTGGTCTTTTATTTATTACTAGTAAAAATTATGATTTTAGTCCTTGTGATATTTAATTAAACACATTTAATTTTCATTTAATTGAATACACTTTTGATCACTTTGCTTGAAAATACGCAAAAATATATCACAATTAAACTGTTCCACCACTTAATTACTTACGTGAAATATTAAGCTCTGAAAATTATAATGCTCTGATGGTAATTAAACTTGAGCTTATCTCATGGATAAAATTTCCTTCCATTTCCATCCAATGCTTTTGTATATTTAAATCACAAGCTCTTAAAAAACATTGATAGGTTTCAGAATTGTAGCTTTATTTTTATTTTATTTTTCTTAATCGGCAGGTAATTTTCATGCTATTTCTTAAATATCTTTATTTTGTGATTATGAGTTACAACTCTTTTGAATATTTTAATTCCGTATCAAGGCCGTGCTCCCAGAAAGTGGTCTGAGGGTGTGAGGTTAACAAATGCTGCTATGTTCCATTTTTTTTTTTTTTTTTTCACTTTCACATTTTTTCTATCTTTTCGGTAAATCTACAAAATTTTCTTTTTGGCAAAATATCTACAATTTTAATTCTTATTAACATGTTAGTTTAACTTTTCATACGTTTGTGTTGTAATATTTCATTTCCTTGGTAGAAATAAATGTATAAACTAAATATCGAGATTAATGCTTATATCATTGTTTTACTTATCTACAACAATTTTTTGTATTTTTCTTTCTTCCATTAAATGAACGGTTGTTATATCTTTATAGGAAAAGTATATTTCACAATTGCACAAAGCGTACACATGTTTACTAGTTTGTAAAAAACGTGTGTACTAGATGACTTAAAAAAGAAGGTAATTGACGGTTATTATATCTTATAGGAAAAGTATATTTCACAATTGCACAAAGCATATACATGTTCACTAGTTTCTAATAATCGTGTGTACTAGATGACTTGAAAAAGAAGGTAATTGACGCTTATTATATCTTATAGGAAAAGTATATTTCATAATTGCACGAATCGTATACACGTTCACTAGTTTCTAATAAATGTGTGTACTAGATGACTTGAAAAAAAAAGTTAATTGACGGTTATTATGTCTTATAAGAAAAGTATATTTCACAATTGCACGAAGCGTATACATGTTCACTAGTTTCTAATAAACGTGTGTACTAGATGACTGAAGGTAATTGCCGATTATTATATCTTATAGGAAAAGTATATTTCACAATTACACAAAGCGTATACATGTTCACTAGTTTCTAATAAACGTGCGTACTAGATGACTGAAGGTAATTGGCGGTTATTATATCTTATAGGAAAAGTATATTTCACAATTGCACGAAGCGTATACATGTTCACTGGTTTCTCATAAACGTGTGTACTAGATGACTGAAGGTAATTGACAGTTATTATATCTTATAGGAAAAGTATATTTCACAATTGTACGAAGCGTATACATATTCACTAGTTTCTAATAAACGTGTGTACTAGATGACTTGAAATAGAAGGTAATTGACAGTTATTATATCTTATAGGAAAAGAATATTTCACAATTGCACGAAGTGTATACATGTTCACTAGCTTCTAATAAATGAGTGTACTAGATGACCGAAGGTAATTGACGGTTATTATATCTTATAGGAAAAATATATTTCACAATTGCACAAAGCGTATACATATTCACTAGTTTCTAATACACGTGTGTACTAGATGACTTGAAAAAGGAGTTAATTGACGGTTATTATATCTTATAGGAAAAGTATATTTCACAATTGCACGAAGCGTATACATGTTCACTAGTTTCTAATAAACGTATGTACTAGATGCCTTGAAAAAGAAGGTAATTGACGGTTATTCTTCACATTGCGAACCTACATATCGTAAAAGCTATTGGTAATTTTGTTGTAGGAAAAAGACTTACTCATATTCAGCGTCATATGATCACTATATTATAGATAAATAAGCACACATTTTCATCTCAATTCCACTCCCCTAATAAATTAATATACGTTTGTTTGAGTGTAGGAAAACTTTTAGAACAAAGAAATACTATTAATAGTGGCTCTCTAGGACAAAACACAAATAATTAAAAGAACCGCTAATCAGTACTTATATAAAATTCTTAAGCATATTCCACATTTGTCATTTCTAATTTTGCATCAGCAAAATTACTCTGCCTGGCCAGTCTTGAACCTATTTAATTTTGAGTCCTAAACGATTTCCGTATCCCTTAGTTTATAATTAATCAAAAAAATTCTTAAAGAAACTTATAATTAATCAGAAAGTTTGTTCAAGAAATATTCCAACTTTCATATTAAGAAATGAGACGAGATATAAAGAAAAATATTATCCAAGTTGAGGGATCTTGAGATTATCACGGCTCTTTCTTAACTAACATAAGATAATCTTGAAGATACGTTGCCTTTTTATGATGTAATACAAGTGATGTGATATTTTTTGTTCCTTTGCCAATTTTTTACTACCTCTGTTCACTTTTATTTATTCATATATTCTAAAAATAGATTTACATTTTTACTTATCACTTTTAAAGATATCAAGAGAAAATAATTTCTTTTTTCTGTTTTGCTCATAGTATTAATTGCTCATTTCAAATCATCTTTCAAATTGATTAAAAATATGCAACAATTAATATGAATATCATGATAAATTAAACACTTTATTTATTATCTCTTAAGGAATATGCAAAGTTTATAGTAAATAAGTAAAAGTGAACGGAGAGAGTAAATTCTTAAGAAAGGAACTTACGATGCCATTGCCAACTTGACCCTGGTCTTCCGCTACATGACAATTGAGTACTCCTCTACTATAACACGCTTACCCCACAGACCACGAATTTCCAATTAGTAGATTCATGGTCACCACACATGTCCTTTTTATGTTTGTGAAATTAAGAAGAATGTCTGGTCTGGTCTACCATGAAACATAGAAAGAGATATTTATCTCCCGACTACCTAGCCCAAATTTTAACGCGTGGGTTGACTGATTTGTAGAGGTCAGTGTGAATAAGGGATTCATATTCAAGATAAATTGTGGGATTAATATGTTATCTCATGTTTGGTGGAATTGTTGATTCCGAAAGTAACAATCTCGGGATAATTTATCATAATTATGATATTATTTTTATATCATAATCTGTGAATAATAATGGCGAAATTACTAATCCCAGAATAAAATAACAAAATGATGCATCTATTCTTCTCTAAGCTTTTCTCGCAAAGTCTCAAGATATTATCGTCAAACCCAATATATACCATTAAATAATCTCGTTATTATTAAAAAGGGTATTACAATCAGGTTATTATTCAGTAATGATATTATAATTCCGGATAACATGTTGCAAGGTTATTTGTCTTATTTTTCAGATATTAATCCAATTATTAGAGGCAGATATCTGTAGTTTACCTTTCATTAGGTGATTTGATAAGTGTAATTTTTTTTGTTTTGTATTGTTAGCATATTATATCTAAACTCATCCAAAATAAATGGTTTTGATTGTGGAATATGATTTTTTTTTTTGTTACACACGGTAGAATTTTTAGCAACTAAATGTGATTGTCTTAGTCCTACTCCCTTGTCCCAATTTAAGTGTATTAGTTTGATTGAGCACGAAATTTAAGAAATAAAGAGAGACTTTTGAATCTTGTGGTCTTAAATTAAAGATGTGCGCAGTCCTTTAAATCTTGTGGTCTTAAACTTGCCATGTAGAATGTTGATATTAGAAAACTTACTAAATATAGAAAGAAACACTCTTTTTTGAGACAGATCAACAAGGAAAGTAAGACATTTAATTGGGACGAAGGGAGTATTTATTGTTGCCACTTAAAGAAAAAAGGTGAATAGTTTTAAAAAACCAATTTAATAATTCTAGAAAAGGCATAAAGTGGGAGGATCCACATCCATGTAGCAGTGAGACACAATGACCAACTATGTCTCCCTGAAATTGGACCCAAAGGCTAAGGTGTCGTTTGGCCATAAAAATTATTCACTTTTTTCCGATTTTTTTTTTCACTTTTTTCACTTTTGGGGGTTTGGTATAAATATTAGAATACAACTTGAAGTTGTGATCCGAATACCAAAACTCAAAAAACTTATTTTTCAAATTTTTTTCACTTTTTTACAATTATATTTCACCAAAAACTACAATTTCAAAAACTATGGCCGAACACAACTCCAACTCCAACTACAAAAATTTCAAAAAAAGTGAATTTATTTTTGGTATCTATGGCCAAACGCCTACTAAATATCTTATTGTACATTTGTATGGAAAAGCAAACTCCAACGCCAACTAAGAACCCAGATATCATGTATCTTCATCTCTGTAAAATTGGCTGTCCATAAGCTTCTGATTGATTCTCAGGAGGATTGGATCATCTGGCTGTTATTTTTATTTTTATATTTTTTTTTCTCAAGTCCATTTAAGAATAATTTTGTTGGAGTGGGTATAATGACACCTATACAACAAGCACATATACAGCATATTGACAAGTAAGATCAAATAAAATAATACTTTATCCTCAGCATATTAGATGTCTTTATTTGTGTTATACTGTTATCTAACACCACTGTGATATAATGTTGTCTTTTGGTTCACATACATATTAGTTATGCTAAATAAATTGTATTCTTATGTCACATTCTATTTAATTAAGGTAGTAGCGAAGTCAGAATTTGATATTTATGAGCTCTAAACTTGCCACAGAATTTATAACTCGTTTAATTACTGTGAACTCATAGCTCACTTTATTTACTTGGTTCATAGCTAAATATTTATACGTATTTAATGAATTTCTTAATATAAATAAGGGGATAAGCAAAACTAAAGAATCCGTCCATACCCTTACCTAATATTTAGCTCCATCCCTATATTCATTGATCTTAATGCATGTATTATATAATACCGTTAAACGTAGCATTAATCATTAGTGAGTTATCTTCTCTTATACGGTCAAACAAATGCTGCCGTAATTGTAACTTGTAAGGATATTATTTTCCGAATTCCTCTATTCAAATATTATACTATTATGTTAGACGAAACTTATACTAGAATTACTTTTTTCATTGCTCTAACCAATTTTTTAACGGATAGGGGGAGGGTGGACCGATCCTTTTGGCTATGTATCAAAATTTACTTATTTACAACTCTATTTAGATAAAATTATGCAATCGTGTCGCCTGTTAGCTTTTGTGCCTTATATTTTTCTAAATATACGTTTTTTTTTTTTTTTTTGGGTGTATATCGGGTTACCCTGCTCCTTGCTAAAGAGAGTTAATTAATCCTTATTGTTAGATGCAAAAGCCAAGGAGCTACAATTCACGTGGCACTGTGTTTTATGAAAGAGATGCCACTGCACCTATCAAAAAGCAGATTTGGTGAAAAGATGCACTTTTGCAGACAAAGACTACCCACCTGCTTCTCTTTTATTGCTAATTTGCTATATACAACTAAATAGCAAAGACTAGGAGAGACAATATTTCACCAAGAAATAATTGGACAGACTTCTTAGTTGATAATTATGTCTTGGTCCAAAACTTAGCTGTTTTCATAATTGACTATAGGCTATAGCTGCTCTAAAAAAAGAAATTAAGATAAGGACAATGGTGTCAAAGGTTCCTATATTAAAGTCCCACAAGAAGTCATAACAAACACAAATTCCTGGATATTTTACCTCTTATCCAACAGTTTTGAGGGCCACTACTTAGGGTAGAAGTAGGATTTCAATTCAAATTTCCAAGTTTAGACCGCTGCTGGAAAATAACAATAGATGTTCCACCCCCTCGGGTTCTAGTCGATATAATTATTTTCATTCAGACACTCGAGTGTTGCTTAACCGACGATGACTTGAGTGAAAACCAATGGGAGACAAACAAATCAAATTATAAGCACTAAATGAGAGATAAGCCCCAGTGGGCAGTGGGCAGAGTTACTCGAAACCGGTGCTAATGAGAGATAAACCCAGGTGGGCAAAGTTATTTGATACCTGCATTAGTGAGACTTAACACATGCCCCGTGGAATAGCCGAAGTGCACGCAAGCTGACTCGTACACCGTCGTTATCCAAAGCAAAAAAAGCTTATCTTCATTTAGCTAGTAGCTCAACAACTTGTAGAATTTCATCCTCATCCCTTCAGAACTTGAGTCCGCATTGTCGAGCAGTTCCACACGTAGCACTCCAAATGCTTACAGAACATATTCATAACCATGCAAATCTGATTCATGATGATGTAGAAATAGCAATCGTGTCTCTACCCGGTAAAGCTAAGTAGTTCCAAATGCAACGGATCAACAAGAGCATGGCTATAATAAAATCAGAAGAAGGATACAAAGTAAACCAAAAAAATAGTTTTTCTTCTTTTTTTTCAGCTTCTTGGTGAATACATACACAAGAATCTTTTAACAAAGTCTCTTAGCTGGGACACAAGATAACTATGGTCCAAATGAGATGAAACAGTGCTTGCTATACATAATATTAACCACATAATGAGAACATTACACAGGAAGAATTGTCACCGGAAAAAAATTCGAAGGAGAGGAATAAATTTTGAAGAGAGAGTATTTGATTCCACCCTTTTGCAGAAACCAAAACATTCAAGAAATCATTCTCAACACTAGTTGGTTTTTCAGTCACCTGCTTACTGATCAAACGCTAGAAGAGGCAGAATCAGTACACAAGTAGGCTAATTTGTTATACATTTGTAAAGCTTTCAATGTTAACCCAATGACCTGATCTGGCACCTTATTTAAAGCTTGTTTTCATTTTCCTAAGCTATATATATAATTCTCATGGGTCGGAAGACCGCAAGTAGCATAATGTCATCCATGTACTAGAAAGAAAAATGGTTTGTTGCAGCGGTTAAATCTGCATTACTGCATATGCTGAAAGGTACCTGATACATGAGATCTAGTTAATGTAGTCAGTCAGCTTAGATCTGATAGGTAATGGCCCTCACCTCTATGCTCTATGAAAGTTCCTCCCAACTCTACAGTGCACATGAAACCAGTAAGCACCAGAAATAGTCGCATCCAATTCAAGTATACAAAATTACTTCTCATGACTGCCTCTAGAAATAGAGAAAGAAACAAACACATAAAAGAAACAAACAAGAATAATAAAACTTTTCTCATCATTATCAAGAACCCATGAACAGCCATATCTGAATTATACATCTTTGTCCAATGGCTTTTGTTTGAGCCAGGCAAACTTCCATAGTGAAACTTGCAGAGTTCACCACATGATTACATTTAGAAGATCATGTAAAATAGTTTAAGTATATGATTTTTTCTGAACTTCAATAGTGAAACTACAATTCTCCATCATTCCAAAAAAAAAATATATATATATATAAGGAAGAGAGAGACAGAAGTTAAAACTAAGTGTGGTTGAGGACTGACCTCACATCCAGCAATAGCTTTAGTTAGATCATTTATGGAGCCAACTAATTAACAGTCACCAAAGTTTATGAATCGTTAAATTATTAATTCTTTCATCAATCCGAAATGAATATGAATACACAAGCAAGAAAAGTAAACACATAAGAAACATGCCACGAAAAGGAAAAGTAATGTGGCGAGCAACTGCCTAATGAGTAATGACAGTTTGAAAGCAAATTTCGAAGTTTTAAAATAATTTCATTGTTTTCAACCACCTAATATGGAAATGAACAACTGCCTTGCAAAAGAAAAGACATGAAAAACTCCAACTATTCTATATGACTTACCTTTGCAAGTCTCCCACTCAATTACAGAAAACCTTTGACCAAGAAATACATCAATCTCTGAACTTCTCCTTTTAAATCTTTCCGTACAGAGGAAATTTCTGGACATAGCAACAACATCATCACCGGGCTTCCATCAACGAAGCTTATTTTGCAGTTAAGAAATCCACATTATAAAGGAGAATAATTTTTCAAGTGAGTAACATTAAAATTGAATCCTGATTTCAACTTCCATCCCAAATGTGAAAAATGGCATTGGTGCATGCCCGCTTTGCAGATGACTTGCTTATGTATTGCAGGGCTGACAGATCTTCCATACAACTTTTGTTGGCAGCTTTTAATCATTTCTCCAATGTATCTTGACTTAAGGCAAATATGGAAAAAAGCTCGTTCTATGTGGCTGGGGTGACTCAGGGAACCAAATGTTGAGTACAGTTCTCCTTGGGAACCATGCCATTCAAATACTTAGGAGTGCCATTGTTAGCCAGGAAACTATCCATCAGTCAGTGTATGCCACTGGTTGAGAGAATTGCGGCTAGGGTGAGATGTTGGACTTCAAGATTTCTCTCTTATAGTGGAAGGGTCCGGTTGATTAAGAGTGTGCTTTTTGAGATGCAAACTTACTGGGCGTTTCTATTGCCTAAGAAAATTACTGGAATGGTCACAAGCATCTGCAGAAATTTCCTTTGGACAGGCTCGGGTGATCATTATAAAAAGGCCCTAGTGGCTTGGGATACAATATGTCAGCCTAAATCCACTGGGGGGCTCAATATCCTGAACTTCTACAACTAGTATAAAGCAGCACTTCTCAAGTTGTTATGGGCAGTGGCAAAAAAGAAAGACAAGCTATGGGTCCAATGGGTGCAGAGTTTCTACATCAAAAGAGGGTCTGTAGAAACAATTCAGCCACCTAAGCAAGCAAGTGGGTTGGTTCGAAAAGTGTTTGATGCAAGATCATGGTTAGTTGCTGGTACATCATGTATATATAAGCTGGATAAATTTGTAGACTCAACTGGTTTCAGCATTAAAAAGGCATACCAGCATTTTCTTCCTCAGTACCCCAAAGTTGCCTGGAAGAAACTTGCACTGGTAAAAGGACTCATTACCAAGCATAGCTTCATTATTTGGTTAGCTCTCCACAAAAGACTATCAACTGTTGACAGGGTAGCAAAATGGGGCATAAATGTCGACGCTAATTGTGTATTGTGTAATGCTCAAACTGAAGAGACTCTTACTCATTTATTACATGAGTGCTCTTTTGGCACACAAATATGGTCAAAACTGTTGAATTGGTTAGGTGTTCAAAGGCAGGCGCTTTCCTGGGAGGAAGAAATCAGGTGGCTGTCTGAAGTGGTTAACAACAGGTTGCCTAAGAACAACATACTGGGTTTCTTATATGCTGCAACTGTTTATCATATTTGGATAGAGCGAAATGGTCGGAGCTTCCAACAAAAAAGGAGGGACAGCATGACCATCTTGAAGGAAATTGCACTGAAACTGCATATTTTTTTTTTTTTTGATTAAGCACCGGGTGTCCGAGTCTCTTTGAGCCCCGACTAATCCCGGGGGTGCACAGGCCCTCGGCAAGGAGTTTCCCGCAAGTGCCACGGGTAATTTAGGGTTTCCCCACCGAAAAATTGTTTGCACCCAGGAGTTTCGACTTGAGACCTTGAAAGGGAGCACCCCAAGGCTCAAGTCATTGAATAACCCCTGAGGGTTTGCACTGAAACTGCATATTGCTGGACAAAAACAGTACAAATGGACAGGAGTATTGAATACTATGCAAGGATATCCCTAACTACATTGTATAGATATAGATAGGAATCCTTGTAATACAAGTTAGTTTACATTTGGATCTTTACTTGAAGCGGTACCTGGAGTCAAAAAGGACTAGTAGTGTAATTATGGTCAATTTGGTTGAATAAAATTTATACATTTGACCAAAATAAATAAATAAATAATTTGTTAAGTTGAGCGATAAACTAAAATACAACTGAACCCCATTAGTGAAAGTCACCTCCAAAGGAAATGTACATGGTGACATGATACTTTTTGTGACTCATGCGTTTCTATTCAGCCATTAGCCAACTCCAAGAGCAAGCAAAGAGCTAAAAAATCATCGAAAGAAAGCCTGCTGAAAATTAAGAAGAATTTGCTTTTTACCGACTCTACGTGGTTTTCCACGTTGAAACTGTAACTTTTTTGCTACAAACTAAAAGTACATACAGCCTAATTTCTTTCTCAAATGTTCCTTCCCAAAATCTTTAGTTCCCTAGTATTGCTAAATTAGCCACCAGGCAATACATCGTAAGCGCTAGAGTCCGCTGACATTGATAGGTGCTGAACTCACAGCAACTTCATCCACAGTAGGCATATTCTGTACATGCTCCAGGAGCTGTTTGAGCTCTCTATTAACATAATTAATACGCTGTTTAGACATGAATGATTCTGAATATAGATTTCCACTAAGATCATGGAAAACTTGAGAATACTCATTAGCACTACTTTGAACAACTGAATCATCCAGCAGAGCTAAGGAACTCTCTAGTCTCCATCGAAGTGGATAATATTTTTCTGGGATTTGAAAGTAGTTCTTAGATACTAGCACTCGTATTGAATGTCGGCACAAAATGCCAGAATGCTCAAATTCCTTACAAGAACAGTGAACTTGCTCATCTTCATGAATCCAAATCACAAGACACTCTGCTTCCATCTTCTTGTAATGCCTCACAAGATATGAGCTATTAGCCATTTCCGTTATTGAGTACTGCATGGATAGCATAATCTCATGCTGCATGACATTGAAAGCATAAGGCGTAAGAATGCTCCTAGCATGTTCTTCAAGAGGTAGGCAAGTCTTAGCAGGGATATAAAGTTGCTTTTCCTTCTTGTGATTCCCAAAGTTGGTGACTAAACCAACCTGCAACAGTTTAAAGTGTGCAGAATTTGTCATCAAATCATGTACTAGACATGTCAATAAAGCAAAGTTAAGTAATTATAAGGGCAGAGGCGGATCTAGGATTTGAAATTTATGGGTTCCTATAATGACCTAAGGTTAATTTTTGAGGTAATTTTTTTTTTTGAGGTAAATAATGACCTAAAGTTAATATACAACAATAACTGGGTTCACAGTCAAATATTTATAGATGCTTAATGGATCTTTCTAATACATATACAGGGTATGGACAAAAGCTACTAGGTTCATGTGAACCCCAGATTATAACTATATTGTACCTGCTCAAAGAATAAGAGTAAGCTTGATTGAGGGCTCAAGATATTCTTCATGAATGTCTCTACCATTTTCCAATACTCAATGGTCATTGTTCGGGCCAGGCAAAAGTTCCGCATGTAAGAAATTGGCCAGGATGCTCGATAAGAGAGAAGAAGAGCGATGTGCTTATCTGAACCAAGTCCAAACCGAGCAACCAGTTGATTCCATTGATGCTCAAAGTCCTCTACATTTTCCAGTCGACACAACATATCAAACTCAGATTTAAAATCTGGATACTGTAATCCAAGGGGCAAGGAGAACCAACTAGATAATTTTGAGAGAACTTGCCATATACATATAACATGCTTAGTGTTAGGCATCTCGCGTGCTATAGCATCTCTTAACCCTGAATCTATATCAGTCACAATTGTCTGCGGTTGTCTTCCTCTCATGAATCGAACAAAGGACTGCATAGAGGAAAAACCAACTGTCAAATAAATGTGAATGCGGATGCCCACAAAAAAAAAAAAAACACAAGCTTTCTTGCCCTAACCTGTAAGGCCCAAGAGAATGATTGTGATGTCTCATCTTGCAGAAGAACACATCCAAGAAAAAGTGCATTCCCATGATTGTCAATTCCAAACCACACACCAAGTAGCATATTATAGGTGATAGAGCGGTATGTGGTGTCAAAAGTGACAGCATCACCAAAGAAAGAATATGCACGAAGTGAGTGTCCATATGACCATGCGATGTTTTCCACTCTGCCATTTTCATCGGTAGTAAAACTGTAAACGAACCCCTCATCCTTTTGTTCTGAGGCTTTGCAAGCCTCAAGAAGCTCCAAAAGATCATTTTCCCTTTTCTCTGTGATCAAAGCATCATTCTCCTGAACAGTTTTCTTACAAGTCCTGACAAAATTTCTGACATCTTTTTCTATGAAAGGCAACTGACCCGGTTGAACTCCTTTTTCTACTTCCAGCACCTTCACTATCCGATTGACAGGAAAACCAGCTTTGGACAGCAAAAGAATCCGTTCCTGGTCAGCCTCTTGGATTTTTCGGTATGCAGGAAGTAGTCGAACTTGATCATCTTCCAATAATTCATGGTTATGAACATTACTAAACTGAGAAACATACCATTGTGCTACACCATCAACAATTTCTTTCGTCAAGTACAGCTTCGCATCACATCCACACCGTACTGATTTCCTATCCCTAGGGTGTTCCACATTGGCCTTCTTCCTTGGTTGATTAAATCCAGATCGGTAACACACAAAATCCCTTCTATAAATCCCCAAATTTTGGCTTTCTGTTGAACGCGCTTTTCTAATAGAAAACCCGTTCTTCCTAGCAAAGTTGCTATAATATTCAAATGCTTCATCATCACTTTTAAATATCTGACCAACATATGGAGTAAAGAAATTCTCTTGGGACGAAGACGACATTGTTTCACACTTTTCCCTTTGAGAAACATCTGCTGGTTGATCATCTCCATCGGCTTTTATGTAACACTTCCAATCTCCACAAGGGCATTGTTGTCTTTTAATCCAAATGTCATTCAATGGCTTTGCTGCCATTATCTCTATAACAATACACACAAACAAGCTTTCTAAACCCAATAAAAGTTCCTCAAAGCTGACTTTTTTATTCTCAAAACCAAAGCAACTCTTCAAGAAACTTCCAATAACATATTCTAATCATCAAATCAAGAAAACCCCACTTCATTTCAAAGAAAGAAAACAACAGAATAGCCAATAAATCTTGAATTGGGCACCTATGCTATATGACTAGAGAACGATAAATTACAAGGAACAATAGAGAATTTATTCAAGAATATCACAGATACAAAAATGAGCACTATTGAGTAGAATAATCAGTTTTTAATGAACCTTCAATTGCAAAATTAAAAAGAAAAAACAAAAGCCCAATTCAAATATGATGAAACAAAATTTTTGGGGTGATAAAGTGAACAAGTGAGGATGGTGAGAATGATTTGCTTACCAAGTGTCAAAAAGTTGCAATCTTTGTAGATAAAATTAGCATGCTGAACTCATTGAAGAACCCAACTCTCTGATATCTTTGTTCATTCTTGTAGTGGCGCTTTGGGTTCTCCATGGTCCAATCTTTCAGCACAATCTCTTTTTTTGTTTTTGGTTTTGCTTTTCTTCTTCTTTTGGGAATTTAGTAGGAAGTCAAAGGTATACTGAAGATGGAAAAGAGGTTCACTGTTTGGATGGGCGTGACCCAGTCTATACTGTTGCATCATTAATTCAAATACGCTTAATGCATATGCAATCCCTCCTTTTTTTATTTTTTATTTTTTATTTTGACACTTCAATTAAGTATTGTTTCTATTGAACATTTGAACTTGGCCTCAAGTATGTCAGCGTTTAGGTGTGTTTTACTAACTATTTGGTAATAATTTACGTAGAAAAGTCTCATTTCGAATAGTTCAGATATGAAATACAAAAAAAAAAAAAAGGTGATAGTTGAGGTGCATTTTTAACCCTTATCTCTAGTTATTTTGATTATTATTTAAACTTTATTATATTATTAAATTTTTTTGTTATCTAGAAAAGAGTTAATTTATGTAAAACCGACTTGGTATCGAAGCTCTACTTCTGCTCTCCTCTCCCAACATTGTCATTTACTTAAAAGAGTCATTTCATGTATAATAATCAATTTGGTGCGACCAAAGTTCTAATTATTTTTCGTTGTTACTCACCTCTTTCACCAAAGACATATATCGAATAACTCAGTCCAGTAAAATTGGACAGACGAAAGAAATCACCGAACTTCATTATCTCCGCTAAAAAATAAATTTAAGACCTCATGAAACCTAGTAAGATTCTATTTACAGGCCGAATAACTTCGAATTACTAACCTTTTTAAATCGAAAAAAGAAAAAAGATGAATGCGACCAAGTTAAATAGTTGTATATTGATATATTCCCTCCTTTTCATTTTACTTGGATCTTATACTAAGAATATATATTTTTTACTTGTCTATTTTAAAAAGGCCAAAGTACGATGATAGACGCCTTAAACATGTCCATATTTTCCACTTGGACCCTCGGCCAGAAGCGTCTTGTATGAACCCTTGAGGGCCTTTTTGTGCCACTTTGACCCGTCGGTCCGGCTGGTCATTTAAAGAATTATGCGTGTTGGCACGCGCGCCTGCGTGTATAAGCCTCCCAATTAAATGTTGCCGTGTCACTTTAGGGTTTTACATGTTTTCTCCGGCCCGGTATTTATATCCTTGTCAAAAGCCACATTTGTTGCCCTAGATGCATCATTTACCTCTAACCCACAAATAAGCCCAGTAGGGCCCACATCTTCCACCACCTCAGGGTCTTCAAAACCCACAGAAAAACTATGACTCCAACACGAAATCAACCGAACAAAACGATGAACTTAGGGTTTATTTTGGGGGTAACGAACAACGTATGCGCTAGAATTGGGCGGAAGTTTAAACAACATGTCGAATTCTACGGTCGAAATAGATGAATTTAGGGTTTGAAATAGCATGAATTTCGAATAGTGAAGTGTTGAGGAAGAGAAATGGACTTTGATGGAGGGAAAATGATCGGTACCGATATGGTTGGGTATATTAACGGGTTCAATGGGTTTTAAGTGGGTTGGCCGTGCGTATGTGGCATTGTAATTGACATGGCAACATTTAATTGGGAGGCTTATACACGTAGGCGGCGCGTGCCAACACGCATAATTCTTTAAATGACCGAATGGACCGACGGGTCAAAGTGGCACAGTAAAGGCAGTCTTGAAGGGTTCATACGGTACGCGGCTCGGTTGAGGGGTCCAAGTGGAAAATATGGACAAGTTGGAGGGTCTATCTATGACTTTGACCTTTAAAAAATCAAGATGGATTTTTTTTTCTAATATTGTTTTTATCATTAAGTAACTATATAAAATAATAGTAGTAGTCAAACTTATTTCTAAAATCTATATCTATATATTATTAAAAAGAGGATAGTTTTAGGACAAAAAGTAGTTAGTTAGTTAATAATTAGTTATTAGTTATTGTTTTTGAATTTTAATTTAAAAATAATTAAATATTATATTTGATTATATTGTATTCTATTTTAAACTCAGAAGTTACCATGAGAAAAATCTGCCGTGTTTGCTTTAAAAGAAACTGAAAAGTTAGTTTTAAGTAGTGGTGCTCAACAGCACGTTTATGCATATCCTTCTTTCAAACTTTGAATTTTCTTTTTAAGTAAAACGAATCCAAGGCAGTTTTGAACTCAAAGATGAATGCCGAGAATTTTAGGAGTACAAGAATTTCAATAATTTTAGTAGAAGCTATCAATATTCATATTTTATTTAATATTTATATCTACATATCCTCCTAAATATATAATAGTTATATAGATAACTTTTGTACCAGTATATAACAAAATATATCAAAATGTAACCGTCACATAAGGCAAAACAATTAGCTAATAATAATAATAATATTTTAAAACTTTTAGATAATGCCATTCAAATTCAAAATATAACCACGTCTAAATTTTGCTCCCGGTTATTTGCGGTTAAACCACTAATGGATCACGTCCATTAATTTTATTTTCTCAATGCGCCCGACATATGTGTATATACATATATTCGTTCACGGACTTATTGCTCACACACACACGGATGTTCTTCGTTTTAATTGAGATATATAATTTTAAAAACTTAGAAACCACCACTTTCCCCATATTCTCCTCACAATCACATCCTCACACCACTATATTTATATTTTCTCAGTAAAAATTGCGCGATTCTTGGATTTCGGGACATATGTGTATATACATATATTCATTCTACAGATGAATAATTCTCTTCGATGAATAAATTTTTGTACAAATCATTAAAAAATCTTGTATGTGTTTTTCATCTTTAAAAAAAAACACACACACACACAAGCACAAAGAACTCATAGCCATTCACGACATGCCGCCATAGCTCCGTCCAACACAACAATATAAGTCAAGGTCGCCGTTCGAGGTTCAATTTGTGGTTCCGGCGCTATGCTTTAGTTTTTCTGTGTACACTTTTTATAGTTCTGTCATTTCATCTCTTCGTCTGAATTTAGTAAAAATTGAAATTTTAGATTCTTGGATTTCGGGATTCGATTTGTTTGTGTTGGTTCGCACGTAGCTAATCAAGAGTAATAGATTCTCTCTAATAGAGAAGCCTGCATGGAAACCTCTTGCACATAATTCAAATTGTTTGGTGAGTTGCTCAACCAAATTTAGAATTGTAAAGAAAATATTAGTTTTTGCTTCTACTTTGAGTTATTCTTTAAGCTTTTTATGTTAAAAAAATTAACAACAAGTATCCAAACTCGATCAAGATATACTGCCTGATTTAAATTGTGCTCTAGGTGATGATGGTAAAGTTTGAATCTCTTCGAAACTTGACCACATTATCATAAAGACGCTGATTGTAATTATATTTTTTTTGTACCACAAGTCATTAAAAAATACTATCTTATAATTTGAATGTTAAACTGACCTTATTTGTATCTAAAAATCATCTACTTTTCTAGAAGATCGAGATTATAAATAATAAATAAATAATATTAAAAAGAGGATAGTTTGCCCTAGGATTGTGACAAGTGGTAGCGTAGGATTATGACAAGTGGTAGTTTGAAGACAAAAAATAGTTAATTAGTTAATAATTAGTTATTAGTTATTGTCTTTGAATTTGAATTTAAAAATAATTAATAATTATATACATCTCTATGTTCTATTTAAAGTTAAAAAAATTTAAAAAAAAGTAAAAAAAAAAAATTTAAATTGTGCTCTAGGTTCAAGGGAAGTTACCAATTTAAAAAAAAAAAAAAAAAAAAAAAATAGTTAATTAGCATTATTGTCAAGTGGTACAACTTTTCCACGTTTAAGTTTTAAAAATTTGTAATTCATTTTCTTTTAAATTCTACTTAGGAAAAGGAAAAATGAAGGGGGAAAAGAAAAAAAGAAAAAAGAAAAGAGAAGGTGGTTTAAGAAGGAAATAGGACAGAAAGGAAGTGGCAAGAAAGACAGAGCCGATGCCACTCAATTTTAGGACGATATAGAATTTTCAATTTGTTTTGAAAGAGTAAAAAATAATTGAGATAATAAAAAATGAAAAACTAACCTAACTCACTCCACTTGCATGCCCTCATTCCCTATTTTCTCCCCACGCTCTCACCAAACACTTACCCCACAAAACACACACGATATACACTCCATAAAAATGCACATATATAATCACATACATCTCTTGGTACCTTCTCGATTAATCCGTGTTTTGATATTATTGCTTATGCCGCATGTTATTTTAAGAAATGCTGAGGCCCGAAATGTTTTATGCTATTAGTGGCATCCAGTTTCCTGCTTTTACTTGCTAATTACATGCGTTATCAGTTTGTATTCTTCAGTAATTAAGATGATATGCATTTGGCATGGCTTTACTTTATCCGGAATGTAGCGTTTTTAGCCTCATGACATCTAAAATTCTGAATTATATGAATTTTGTATTTGCAGGTGGCTATCCAAAAAGGAAACTTGCAACAAAAGTGTGGTATGTAAAAAATATGTGCTCTATAATCAGTCTTATATTTTTTTTCTATTTTTTACCTACTCTTTCTTATATGAAAAATTAGAGACTCATTAGTTTCTATTTGAACACCATTTTAGTGATCTCCATTTTCCTGGTAAGGCATCAAAGGAATGTAGCCTCCCAGCTACTTTGTACTTTGGTTTTTCTACTAGAAGGAGGGGTAGTAAGGAAGCATACATTTTTTGTACTTAGTTTGCCTTCTGCTTTTCAATTGTTTTAATTTGGGAACATTTGCAATAAATGTATTTAGGATGTACATTGAGTTTCCATAAGCAGTTATGACTTACGACGATTTATATGATGAGTAATAGTTGTCAAAATAGTCATCCAGACCGACAAAAGACTTATAGCTTTAGTAATTTAAAGACAAAACTAATTATAGTTCAAGTAAATAAACTAATTATTATAGTTTTCATATGCTTATATCTTATGGAGTAATATGATCTTTACAATGGGTAAAAATATTATAGGTCATGCACATCTAATTTCTCAGAATAATTGTCAAGGTATATTGTTCATGCTTAATTTAACTTTTTTTGTGAAAAAAAATTCTTTTTTATTGTCTACAGTTAATATTATATTTATCTTTTGTCACAAATATAATTAAGGAATCAGAAGTTTTCATAGATTTGATGTATACAAATATCTCACAAAAGCGAAAGGAATATTTGAAAAATCAACAAGCAAAATGGAGAACCCAAATATATAAAGGAGTTTTACTAAATTATTTGTGTAACGAATGATTGTGAATATATTATGTGTGTACAAGATGGGCGTAGAATATTACAACGGAAGGAGTCATCTTTGTAGTAATGCCATAGCTATGAAGTAATACGATTGGGTAATCCTGCCAATATTTTGATGTGTAGCTCATATTTGAATTTTTGTTATTTTTTTTACCGCTCCTAAGATTGAGACAATGCTTTAATTCTATCTTTTTTGAGGACACCTTTTTTCATATCTAAATCTTGCCAAAAAGGCACCATCTTTGTACTTCATGACTCATATTTGTTTATCTACTTTTTACGTTTCTTTTTTTCTTTTGTTCTATTGAAAGTTATAACTTGATCTTTTACTCCGCACATAGTATAATTTTTGGGTTGTTGCATACTTTGTTTTGTAGACATTCGCATATGAAGCAATCCACATTTATCCTAATTTTATTCGAACTATATATAGAATTAGAAAGGCTTTATATATGTACGCTAAAGAGGTTTCCGTAGGTAATATTAATTGCATTTGGCACAAATGCCAAATTTCAAACATATTCAAGACGCGGGTTTATGGAGATGGAGTTTTATTGACTTTATTAACTCGACTAAGTTCTATTTTTTATTTTGGAACAAAAAAGTAGGAAAGTTTTCGGTATGCCCTATTAGAGAAAAATGTCCCGATAAGTGGAATTGTATTGAACTTATATCAAATTTAGTTTGTTTATTTCATTATTATAAGTGTTCATGTGGATGTCATTTTGTAAAGATTTTAACACAAGTATAAACTAAAAATTACACAACTTAGTGTGCAAATATTTTGTGTAGCAGAGAGTGTTATTAACGAGCTAACTGAATTATTCATTAGAACAATAAATGTTGTGTTTCACCAGGAGCTTTTTAATTTTATTAAAAGTTACTCCTATAGTGTACGGCTACGTGCCAGCTTACAGAATCTCTACCTTTAGAAACTCTTGATCTGTTATAAATTATTGATAGATTTTATAATAACAAATGAATTTTCTGTAGATGTTTCACTATAAAATATATAAAGATAAGACTTAATTTGACATGAAACGTGAGTAAATTTTTTAACATGAATTGAAAGATAACTTTTTCTTGAATTTTAATTAAAGATAATAGTTTTCACAGATAAAAACTATTTTTGCTATCTTAACCAATTAAAGTTAAAAATTATGTCCTTTACTGTACATATATATATATATATATATATATATATATATGGGAATTGATTATTATTTCGAATTTCAGTATAAAATTCAGAATTAGGTTTTACTTCAACGATGTCGCTAAAATTTTATTATATAGATAATTAATTTTCATAGTTCATATTTATCACTTTAAATATATTAAGAGGTACGATAAAAATTATTATTAGATTTAAATAAAATAATAACTTTTTATAATTAGTTTGCTTTAATATATAATATAAATAATTGGTAACTTATATATATTTGGTAACCTTCAAGAATCCATTTAAATTACATATAGAAAATCAATACAATAATATATTGCTTGGTAATCTTAGCTTGGAATTTATGAGTAACTTATGAACCAATTATTAAAAAATTATAATGATTCATTAATAAACCTATAAATGTTATTGCACATAACACAAGATTACTACATAATTTAAGTTGGGGGGAAAAGAATTTTCCTTTGCTGTTAGCCTTCTTATCAGAGTTCGCGGATCAAATAGTTTAACTTTCCAGTTAATCTAATAATAGAAATTAAATCTGAAAACTTTGGATATATTGTATCCGCTTTTGCGATTGCACTTTTGAACCTTTGAACATTCAATAATTTAAGCAATGTGTAGGTTGATAAGTCATCGATTAGAAGAGAGAAAGTAAGCAAGTAGGGCTATCTTTTCTTCATAGACATTATATTAATTCATTAATGTTCTTTTTTTCTTGTGTGATAAAAGTGAAATGTTGCAATAAATATTGTTAAGGAGTACAAAATGATTATTTATATTATATTAAAGAGGCGTGATAGGCAAGGACATAAGAGAAAACGTAATAAATAATCGTATGATAAAGTAATTAAAAATGCAAACACAATAAATATGGAACAAGAAAAATAAAAAGTATTTAAAAAAAATTATAGTATTGTTAACAAATTGTAAGTATTAAGTATTGTAACATGTCGAGGTGCTAAATATGCTAACATTCTCTCAGGTGAGCTTTGTAACATTATTATACAACAAACTGAATCTTAAAAATGTTCAATAAACCTGTATATTCATGATTACACGTACCAACCGACCGCGCATCGCGCAGGTACGTATACTAGTATAATTGATAAGATAGTTTAGAAAATAAGTCCCTAATACAATAATTTTTTTCGGACTGGTCTTTAATTTTTGCTCCTCAATTTGTTGGTCTTTTGGTTCGAAATGTAGTAGAGTCAAAAGTAATAATAATTTCGAAAGACATAGGTTTCTATGAACCTATGCCTATTCGGGCGAAGTTACATAGAACGTATGCCGGAGACGGCAGACCTTACCTTATAAGGCAAACTTTTACGCTTAAGACATTTTTGCAAAAGCCTTGTGTTGCGATTTTTTTTTTTTTTGACTGAGCGGGGATTGAACCTAGAATTTCAGGGTATTTTCGGCTACCTTTTTAAGCGAAGGATAAAAGTTAAAGACCAAAGAATTTGAGTGGCAAAAATTAAAGACCACCCCAAAAGATGGCAATCCACGCAAAAAAATGAATATTATCAACCAAAAAAAAAAAAGAGCAAATATTATCGAACTGAAATGAGTATTTAAATATTGTACCAGACCATGAATTAAGGTATTTATCGATCGGTTCGGTTTATCAATTTTCGATTTATAAATACCTTCAACCGATAATCAAACCGATAAGATATTCGTTATCAATTTTTGATTCTTAACTGTTCTATTTTTGGTATAACCAATAAGAAAATATTCCACAATTTTTTTTTACTTTCTTTGTCTTCTTTTGTTCATGTATACACTGTCTACTGCCCTCATGCATAACAAGGCAGATCCACTCTCTGTCAACTCAAACAAAATAAAGCCAAAACAAATGTACAAATTAAAGCATTGTATACTTGAGCAGATCCACTCCACTGCCAACGCAACATAGGGTTTGTAAATAATATAAAGCCACTATTATATAACTAGGAATATAAAAATAATTTTAATATAAATTTATTGGATTATCGATTTAATCATTAATTAAATCGTTGAAATCATAAATAACCCTATAAAAAAAATTTACAAAACCATTTACGAACCTATTACTCAATAACCCGATACCGATAAATCAATAACATTTTGATTCGGTTTATCAGTTAAACTGGTTTTCACACACCCTGCCGCGAACAACCTTATACCCTCATGCATTTTTTGAAGTCATCGACCCAAATTTTTTAGAGCGCTGAGAATGGCGCCAAGATTAACATGAAGCACAACACAGCCTTTTTTTTCTCTCAATCAGCGGTAACAATTTCTCGCCATGTTTATGACAGCAATGATACAAACCCGAAACAAACTACTCCATCAAAATCCAAACCCCACTCTTTTTTTCAGCACATTTGCATCTTCCATTCTTCACTCTTTTCCAAATAATCACTCTACTAGAACAAAAAACATATCTTTTCATCAAACCCAAGAACCAGTAATTCAATCAAAAGACTCCACTAATCTCTTAAATAACAATACAAATCAAGACAAGTGTGAGTTTTTAGTGCAAAAATACCGGTTTTCAAATTCTGAAAACGATGCTCAAAGACTTCATTTGGATATTATAAAACATGGGGTTGATCAAGATTTGTATTTGTGTAACACCCTTATTAATCTATATGTTAAAAATGCTGATTTGATATCTGCTCATGAGGTGTTCGATGAAATGCCTGAACAAAATTTAGTCACTTGGGCGTGTTTGATTACGGGTTATTCTCAAAATGGGATGCCTGATGAGGCATGTCGAGTTTTTCAAGAAATGGTTTCGTCGGGTTTTATTCCTAACCATTATGCTTGTGGTAGTGCTTTGAGGTCTTGTCAGGGTTTAGGTGTTTTTGGGTTGAGGTTAGGGATGCAAATTCATGGTTTGCTTTTGAAAACAGGACATGCTTCTAATGAAGTTGTGTCCAATGTCTTGATCTCGATGTACGGAAGTTGTGCAGGTAATCAGAGGCGGATCCAGGATTTAAACTTTACAGATTCAACCTTTAAGATTCTTAGCATTGAACTCATTGTATTTTAAAATTGTGGGTTCATGTCTACTATTTATTGTAATTTTCATAAATTTTTACACGTAAATTTATGCACCGCGTCGAAAGTTATGTGTTCAATTGAACCCCTACCTAATTTGTTACATTCGCCCCCTGCAGGTAATGGTGATTCTGCTTGGCATGTTTTTGAAGAGATAGAGAATAAGAATTCAGTATCTTGCAATTCTGTTATTTCGGTTTACTCTCAGCGAGGCGCGGTTTCTGCATTTGAGCTCTTCTCTTATCTGCAAAAAGAGGATTTGGGGTTTACTTTTAAACCAACTGAGTTCACTTTTGGCAGCTTAATTACTGCTGCTGCTAATCATGTTAATTGTGGTTTGCTTTTACTGGAGCAGCTTTTGGGAAATATTGAAAAGTCTGGACTTTTAGAAGACTTGTATGTAGGCAGTGCTTTGCTTAGTGGTTTTGGAAGGTTTGGGTCCCTCGATACAGCAATGAAGGTTTTTAAGCAGATGGGTGCAAGGAATGCAGTGTCCTTGAACGGGCTCATGGTCGGATTGGTGAGACTTGGTCAGGGAGAAGAAGCAGCTAAGATTTTCATGGAGATGAGAGACTTGGTTAAGATAAATTCTGATTCGTTTGTGGTTCTTTTCAGTGCATTTCCTGAATTCTCTTCGTTGGAAGAAGGGGAAATAAGGGGCAGAGAGCTTCATGCGTATGTTCTCCGAACGGGTTTGTGCAACTCTAAGGCTGCTATTGGAAATGCTCTGATTAATATGTATTCTAAATTTGGTGAAATCCAAATTGCCCATTCTGTTTTCCAGGTCATGGTTGATAAGGAGTCGGTATCATGGAACTCTATGATCTCTGCTCTAGATCAAAGTGATTGTTTTGAAAATGCACTATCGACCTTCCAAACTATGAGGAGGACTGGTTTGATGGCTTCAAATTACTCATTGATAAGTGCTTTGAGTTCTTGCGGAAGCCTGAATTGGATAGGATTGGGGAAGCAACTGCACAGTGAAGGGATAAAATTAGGACTTGATTTTGATGTTTCAGTGTCTAATGCTCTTCTTGCTTTATATGCTGATACTGGATGTGTGGCTGAATGCAAGATATTGTTTACCTTGATGCCAGAACATGATATAGTTTCATGGAATACCATTATCGGCGCATTAGGTGATTCTGAGACATCTATTTCTGATGCTATAGAGTACTTCATACAGATGATGTGTTCTGGATGGAGTCCTAACAATGTGACATTTATAAACATCCTTTCAGCAATATCACCTCTTTCTCTTATTGGTCTTGTTCGTCAAATCCATGCTCTGGTGCTAAAATATAATGCAATGCATGCTAATTCTATTGAAAACACATTTCTTGCTTGCTATGGTAAGTGTGGGGAAATGGATGACTGTGAGAACATATTTTCTGGGATGTCTGACAGGAAGGATGATGTGAGTTGGAATTTAATGATTTCTGGGTATTTACACAATGAGGTCTTACCAAAAGCCATGGATTTAGTTTGGCTTATGCTGCAAAAGGGTCAGAAATTAGATGGCTTCACATTTGCCTCTGTTCTTAGTGCATGTGCCTCAATCGCAACATTGGAGCATGGCATGGAAGTTCATGCTTGTGCGATTAGAGCCTGTTTGGAATCTGACGTTGTTGTTGGGAGTGCTCTTGTTGATATGTATGCCAAATGTGGAAGAATAGATTATGCTTCAAGGTTTTTTGATTTAATGCCTGTACGGAATATATATTCATGGAACTCAATGATATCTGGTTATGCACGGCATGGACATGGACATAAAGCACTAGAGCTTTTTACAAAAATGAATCTGGAAGGTCAAACACCCGACCATGTCACATTCGTTGGTGTCTTATCAGCTTGTAGCCATGTAGGATTTGTCGAGCAAGGCATGGACTACTTTGATTCCATGAGCAAACACTATGGCCTGACACCTCGGATTGAGCATTTCTCATGCATGGTTGATATCCTGGGTCGGGCCGGGAAGATGAATAAGTTGGAGGACTTCATCAATAAAATGCCATTAAAGCCCAATGCACTCATCTTGAGGACTGTGCTTGGAGCCTGTGGTCGAGCAAGCAGTCGTAAAACAGATCTAGGTAGGAAAGCTGCCCACATGCTCATAGAGTTGGAACCTCATAATGCTGTGAATTATGTGCTTCTCGCAAATATGTATGCTTCAGGAGGGAAGTGGGAGGATGTAGCAGAGGCTCGGCGTGCAATGCGAGAAGCAACGGTAAGGAAAGAAGCTGGATGCAGCTGGGTTAGCATGAGAGATGGTGTTCATGTTTTTGTTGCTGGTGATCAATCACATCCAGATAAACATGCAATTTATGAAAAACTTAAGGAATTGCACAAGAGGATTAGGGACGCAGGGTATGTACCACAGATCAAATATGCCTTGTATGATCTTGAACTGGAGAATAAGGAAGAACTCCTTAGCTATCATAGTGAAAGACTTGCAGTTGCCTTTGTTCTTACACGGAAATCAGATATGCCGATAAGAATAATGAAAAACCTTCGAGTTTGTGGGGACTGTCACTCTGCCTTCAAATACATATCACAAGTTGTTGGTAGACAAATAGTATTACGAGACTCCAACAGATTTCATCATTTTGCTGATGGTAAATGTTCATGTAACGATTACTGGTGATAAATCAAATGCTGTCTAACTTGGAGATAGGGATGCTACTTAATGAGGCATTGACAGACCAAAGCAATCAAAAAGTTTCAAGCATGTCATGTCTGAAGTATGGGGAGAGAGGCAGTTAGTGTGCAAGGGTGTTGCAGATGAGGACCCCAACATGAAGTTATTAAAACGTGCCATAATCTTGCTGTTGTTTGAATTACTTTCCATATTTCTTAAACATTTTATGACATGAATCGGCTAGAATGACAACAAATGACACCATGAAATCAAAGCAGTATGGAGAATGTATGGAGAATTAAGAATATCAAACCCAATGTAAACCTTTGTTGGTAGACAAAAAGTATTGTGAGACTGCTCCTGCAGATTTCATCATTTTGTGCACTTGCTCAGTGGTCAATGAAGTTGGAATGGGCCATGGGAAACCAGGGTTGAAAACTTCAAATCCCTGCAGAGCCAGCAAGATGTTAGGTGATTTCTTCCCATTTGTAAAAATAGTGTGGACAGAGTTACCCATGTACCTGTACTGGTGGGAGGTAGCAGTTACCAAGTAAATTAGTCGGGGTGTGCACAAGCTGGCCCGGACACCATTGTTATTAAAAATATAGATTTCTTCTTTGTTTTTGCTGATGGGAAGAGTTCATGTAATGGTTATTGGTGATAGATCAAATGCTGTCTAACTTAGCGAAAGAGATGTTGCTTAATGGGGCATTTCGAAACAGACAAAGCAATGGGAAAGGTTCAGCATGTCGTGTATGAAGTATGGGAAGGGAAACATTTAGCTTGTAAGGATTGAATTAATTATTCTGGTGGCTACCTCAACCTGACGTTACTAAAATGTACCATACTCCTGGTATTTCATTGAATTGCTTTCCATATTGCCATAGTTGTTTGATATTTTATGGCATAAATTGGTTAGAGTGACAGCAAATGACAACATGAAACCAAAGTTGCATGTGTTGGGTAAAATGTATTGAAGTTGGTCTTGCACAATAAAGGCCTTTGGGTTTGCTGGAGGATTTCATTGCGCAGACTCCACAGATCATATAAAGTCTTTGATTAAGGAACTCATCCCTCAGGGGAGTGGTTTCATGGGAAGGGTTGTCTTGTGTGCTAGCTGAGCACACAGCCAAGGTACTCTATAGATACTGCGGGGCGAGAATGACGCCAACTTATTGATCAAAGGCAGGTAATGTTCATGAGCAGTATGTCTTCCTTTGGTAACTTGTCTTCTTCATCTCAAAATGCTTGATAAAAGTGTGTATATTAACCAGAAGGTTTTACTTCTGTTCTGTACTTGTGCAGGACTGAGTCCTCTTGTCCAGGCTGCAAATAGCTACAGCTAGTTTTACATTACAGATGGGCACAATATCATGCACGATGATGAACTGCATCATCAATCATTAGGAGAGGCAATAATGAAGATGTAGGTTCCCTTCAATGCGGAGACAGATTCTTTATCAGAATTACTTTATAGAATGTTGAATGAGTTGGTTGGAATTTCTCACTCTAGGAAAAGCATGTTTTGGCAAAGAGAAGAATTTTGTCAGTGTTTATGCACTGATTAAATTCTGACAGGGGTGAAGTTGATTAAATGGGATAAGACAGGTTTGTTCATTTTACCAATATCTTGTCTTTATTCTTTTTTGAATTAACATGGGTAATGCACGGATATCTCGTCCTATGTTTGCAATAGCATTCACTTCGTTAACTTCTCCTTCTTATAAGTCATAAGCCCAAAACATAATTCATCTTATATTTTCTTTCTAGATTTAATCCTATATTGTCACATCCAAATTGATGATGACTACTTCCTCACACTGAAGTATTACAAAGGGACTGAATTTGGAAACAAGTAAAGAGTAGATACAACCACGGGCAACTAGGATCTTAGATATTGTTACAAAAAGTGATGCAGTAATCCATGGACTGGATCCAAAGATATCTCAAAGCTGCTGGAAAGAGAAGAAACAAGAAGAATTGTTATTTTATTATAATAAATGTGTATTTGGTATGAAGGAACATGTTCTCCAAAAAACATCTTTTAGGAAAAACGTTTCTATTTTGTTTATCCAGTCAACATCTGGATTGGAACCATAGACCTTGGCCATTCATTATCCCGATTATCCTCTCTGCTCAAAAGTTATAGCAAGAGTTCAAGTAAACTTGCCATCTTTGCTCCTTTTTGGCTTTCATTGTTTTGAGTCCCGAATTGCCCTTTAGTTATTCCTGACCGTCATTCACTTGAACCTTGACCAGGTTATGAAAGTGATAGTAGCTCTATAAAACTACAATTTGTTGCTAAGTTGGTTGGAGATTGTGATCCCTTGGGTAAGAATCTGAAGAGGGTTAATGCCAAGTTCATAACTATTTCACGGAACAGAAACACCAGAATGCAAGCCTACCAGGACGAAGTATCTCAGAGAAATGACTCTATATCTTTAGTAAAATTGGAGCATTTGTCATCCTTCCAGCCCTTGCTCATTTTAGGAATTGAAAGACGGGTTATGTGCAGTTATTTCCATGACTTGTATAAATACTTTGCACAAAATATTCTATTTCTCTTACTAATATATTGAAACAATATAAGTTTGTGAAAGTCCCTGTTAACTCTCGAGGTGAATGATCATTTGGAGTTGTAGATTAACTGTACTTCTTATCATCACATATTTACAGTATTACGTTAGCAATAAGTGATTCTTAAGTGTCGTTTTCATTCTAGGTGTCACCACAATAACTAGCGAAAATCTAGTGCTGGTTAGAACAAGCTGCGTATATTGTGAATCCCCTCAGGATAGTAAAGCCTGTTCCGTTTAGTGTATCTTCAGATCAAGTACAGATAATCATCGGTTAGCTTTTTCTATATACTAGTAAGACTCGAGAACTTAAAAGAATACGGATGTGCCGTTTCGGCTTCGATAGATCCGAGTGAACTCGCTATCATTTGTACCTATACGTGGAGTGGATTTAGACATTTGGCTCGTTTGGTACGAGGAATGAGGATAAATAATTCCGAAATTATATTTTAGATGAATTTATCCCATATTTGATTGAAATAAAATCGTGCTATTACTAATCCTGAGATTAGTTATCCCGGGATTGTAGTGTCATTTTATTCCTGTGGGAGGGTGAAATAACTAATCCGTGATAACTAATCCCAAGATAAGTTATCCTGGATAACTTGTTTCCAAAGGACCCCTTATACCTTTGTTTAGATGGTTGTTATGTATTGTTTCATATATCATATATTGTATTGTTTTGATGAATACAATATTCGGATAAATTGTATCGTCTATCGTTGTTACATAATGAGACATACGCAATTTGAAGAATAAACCTACAATTGAACGGGCTCAACAATAAGAACCGGTAATGGACACAAAACCATCTATTCTGGCTCTATATTTATTCGAATATAATGCAAGGTAATGTATGTGATGGTCGTTATCATATATATATAAAAGCAGGCAAACGGCCTGCTGATGTGGCATCATAGAATCACAAGATTTGCATTTTTCTCTTTTTTCCAAAAATTTTAGGGGGAAAAACTCCTTTAAACCGCATAAAATACTAGGTTCTAGCACCCCTCTGTTTAGGATGCTAGGGGATCTTTGCCTTCATTCGTTTTCAATGCCCCTCTTGTGAAATTGAGCATTGCTAAACGATTATAAATTATTGTGCCAATTTCCTTGAGTTCATAAACAAAGAGCACAGTGTTACCAAGAATCCATGGTCTGCAGGCACATAATAAATTAAGCTTTAACAATCAAAGAGCACAGTGTTACCAAGAATCCATGGTCTCTAGCCACACAATAAATTTTTGTTTTAACGATCGACAAGTAAAATGACAATATCAAAAGCAAAAGTATTAAAACATAAGTCGTAAAAGCTACAAGCTTCAAGACGAAGAGAAGACCTATGGCAATCTGTTGCCGCCCGAGTGTGAGAACGCTATTGGAGAAAAGCTTGTATAAGGCTTGCTCAAATTATGATACCGCCCATACAAAGCATTGACATGCGACCCAAAGGAACTGCAAGTATAACGTGCTGACTGTACTATACTACTATGTTTCTTCATAACTTGTATGTCCCCATGTGTTATTTGGAATTCTTTCAATTGATGGGATATGTGGTAATGTCGAATCTCTTAAGTTATGATCCAGATTATTGCTCTTAAAATGACAGCTTTTAACACCAAATGGCCTTTAAGTTATCTGTATTAAACTTATATTAGGGAATGCTCATACTTATGCTTAATGAAGTCTTTCACCACCATGTTATATTAAACCGATCCTGTTTTCCATTGAACAAAGTTAGCTGCTACACTGTTCATATTGCATTTCCTTTTCTCCTTCAAGCCGCCTACAATACTACCTCCTAGCACCACTCTGTTGACATAAAGCTTTAAGGGGTCGTTGGTACGAAGACAAAATTATCCCAGGATTATAATCCCGGGACTAATTTATCCCATCTCTTGGGAATTTATCCCATCTATTGGGACTAATTTATCCCATGTTGGAGATAGAATAAAATAATCCCAGGATTAATGGGATAATTAAGTTTGGATGCACTTTATAATTTGTTTGGTACAAGGTATAAATTTATCCTGTGATAAATTTATTCCTTCTACCAAACATGATATAAAATTAATCCCACAGTTAGTGCTGGGATATCCCAGCTAATACCGTGTACCAAACGACCCATTAGTATACTAATTATTGTATTTTACAACCGTGCGCACAACGACAAAACTATTTATGGTAAACGAAATTTCATGAAAAGCTGGTTATAGCCAAGATGATCCAACATCTCTACGAGCAATTGAATTTATATTGTATCTCCATTTCCCCCAAATGCATTCGCTCTCCTACTATACTTTATTTTAAATCCCTCAGCATATCTATTCTCTTATTACTGTTATTACTATTACTATTACTATTACTATTACTATTACTATTACTATTATTATTATTATTATTATTATTATTATTATTATTATTATTATTATTATTATTATTATTATTATTATTATTATTATGATGATGATGATGATGATGATGATGATGATGATGATGTTTCTAACCAAATGTTTGCAAGGTGGCAAGCTTTATTAGAGCCATTTGATTTTACAATTCAATATATATATAAAAAAAAAGTCAGATAATAGTCTCCCTGATTTTCTTACAAAAGAATATTTGAGTTCACAACTCTTATTTCCATTATTTGCAGGATGAGACCGCAATTTCAACCCCACTCTAATAGGGGATGGAGAGGAAAAGGATCAACCAAAGGAACAGACAGAGGAACTGTTCTTGCCCAAATGGGTAACCAGAGGCTAATAGCCGACAATATTGCAGGATCTTCTAATAGTAATATTAATAAAGAAGACCCTATGTATCAAGAATTTATGGATTTCATAACATCCAAAAAGAAGGACGATAATACTCCACCTTCATATTCTGGTGCCCTTATTGAGGATGATCATGAGGACACAGATTCATATGATCAAAATGAAAGCCGAGAGGTAATACTTCTATTTGAAAATCATGACCTTAAATGGAAAGATAAACCTTGGCAAATATTGTAAAGGTATTTGGATGTAGCGTCATACGCTACCACTACTTATAAGTATAGAATGCATTATGAGATGATTCTCTCTTCCACCGAAACAAGAGAAATTCAACACTTTTATCCTGCTAATAACCAAAAAGTTTATAACTTTTCAAAAATTATAATAAAAAATATTTTTTCTCCAGCTATATGGGGATTGAGCACACTCAAGGAAAGAGATTATATCCATCTTGAGCAAAAAGTCCAAGTTAAATTTAGTTATTGGGATTATGTTGAAAGCTTTCATAAAGCCTTTTTATATGAGAATGCTAATAAGAAACATTCTTGGTTTATAAAAATATGTGCCAATGTTTATAAACAGCGCATACCAAATTGGTTTTGTCAATGGTGGATTAATTATGGTCCATCAGTCAAAATATTACCGGAACCCTTCAAGAGTTTATACACAGAATGGGTTGAAGTTTCTCCCAAGTTAATAGACTTGGAAACTAATAATACATTTTTTGAAGGAATAGCTAATATGTATTTCTTCATAGAATTCTCTATTCCATGGATCATGAATTGGTCGGTAGTAGTGGGTTATACTCCGCAAAACCTTCCTTGTCTCCATAGAATTTTTTATACAAAATTCTGGAAAAAACTTATTCAGAAAACAGATGATGGTAATATCCCTGGCCAAGAATTAATAGATCAGATTAAGGCAGTTATCGAGATTATATTAATTCCAGGCAGCAAAGGAAAATTCCAAGTCCCTTCCAGCATATCGTCAAAAGAATTCAGATGAAGAAAGGTGTTATATCCCGAGAAGAAATGATAGCTGCCTATATGGAAGAAGTCAAAAAATATTTAATGCAAAATCTAGACACAGAGATGCCTTCAGACATATCCATGGCATCTGCTTGTAATACCACATATAATGATGATGAAGACCAGACCTGTTTAGCAGGGAATCCCAAAGTCTAGATGATACAAAAGATGTTGATAAATTTTTTGAAAAATTCAAAGGCCAATTGGAAGAATCTTCCACCTCCGCAAAAGACAGAGGCAGGGAAAACATGAAGTGATGCATAAGACCTCACAATAAAGTGGAGAGAAGACCTTTGCAGAAACTTTAATAGAAAACTTTTGCAGAAACTTTAATAAAGTTTTTGTTTTGTATATATTATTGGACTTTGCTTTTTCTACTTTTCTAAAAGCTTGAGCCAAATTTTTCATTTTGCTTTTTTATTCTGTAGGCCAAGAAAAATTGTCGGCTATTTTTATTATTTGTATTTTGTCGAGTTGTTATATTGGTCCGTTATAAAAGGACCAGAATATTAAGAAGAAGGCAGGGTTCACACACCACCTTCTGCTCCCTTTGGAAAAATACCGTTTACATAATAAAAGTGTCACGTCCCAAACAGACGTGAATGGCACCCACACTAGTTCTTTAGTGGGTGAACCAATCACTTAACCCATTATCAAGTCAATTTCAATTACTTAAATCAATTATAAAACATTACTCAAGAATAAATGATAAAAATCTAACAATAATATAAATAAATAACAAGTGCGGAAATCTAGCTATTACATCCCCAAAATCTGAAAGTCATCGTACAAGGACTCTAACCAACAATGTCTAAAGAAAAGAGATAACTGTCTAAAATAAACATAATGTCTGGCATGAAAATAGACATCTGAAATAAAGAAAGGACTTCAGGCGGCATGACACGGATAGGAGCTCACCCTTTGATATTGGTAACGAATAACCTCAACTAGATGCTAGGTCTGGAAGACGTCTCTAGCTCGAAATCTGCACTAAAAAAAAGTACATCAAGTGTAGGTCAGTACAAACAATACGTACTGGTAGGTATCATAGGCTGGCTAAAATTAGTATCATGCATACATACATAAAATAAATGAAGTAGGCAGATAGGCGCAACAAACATGAAACCACAACAAGTATCCTCGAACAGTCCTCACTCAGAAATCAATCACCAATCATCAACAAAGAACACCACTAGACAAGCTAAATGTAATGCAACATATGATAAAATCTCTACCTCTATACGAACATGCTAAATGGTAATGTTTTACCCAATTAGCCATGACCTGCACGGGACCCATGGTGTCCATGTACCACTTATTCCGGAATGAACCTCGGACCACGAGCTCATAATTAGGCTACATCGTCACCCCCTGTCAAATGTGCCTTAAGAGATGTATATGTCCCATCCCAATCATCATCAATAAATGCCTCAAAACGTTCAAAGTGTAGAAATCATAAAGCTAAGTAAGTAATGGAGTATTAACTCAATAATAACAATTTAGGGAAGACAACCCCTCCACTTCTACCCTTAATCAATGGTTCACTTTTCTTAGGAACATATTCGTCCTAATTCTAGTCTCAACAATCATATTAACTCCATTTATGGGTTCTATATTGAACCCTACAAATCTGATTTTAGTCAAAGTTCTCATTTTTATTGGAACCCTAGGTCTCAACTAGCAATTTCCATCATGGAATATCCAGTTCTCATCCTAGGAAGTGATAATATCTACTCTTAGATGATTAAATAGCATTAAACAACAATAAACAATAAGACATTTGTATTCTAGGGTTTTCTTGGTTTTTGTGTTCTACCCTTCAATTCCCGTTAAGAGTCTTTTGATTGAAACAGGAATCTAATATGAACATTAAGCGAAGAAAGTTAGTGATTAAGGATTACCTTTGATGGAGAATAGTGCCCTAGCCTTAGAAACTAGCCTTTATGCTCTTGAGAACTGTTTTGGGGATTATAAGAAGTGTGGACACTAAATAACTATTTAAACTAGTCATTAGACTTAAGTGGGCTTCGTTGCAGCGACCAAAGTCTCATTGCAACTGACTTGTTGCAGCGTACACGGCCTTCGCTGCAACGAACCACGGATTTTCCCACCCTTCGTTGCGAAAACCAAATATTTCTTTAACGATCTCGGCGCAACGCGTAATCATCATCATTAATAAGGCGGTTGTTGTAACGACCCGTTTGGTATTGAGTTTCCGACCCTTTTGACCCATTTTCGAGCTTTATTAGCTCATATATTGACCTGCGGGGACCGTTGGCATGCTTCCGGAGGTCATCAGAGTTGATTTGAGTAAGTTTTGGGAAAATTTTGACTTAAAGCAAAAATGATTGACTCAAAATTGACTTTTGGGTAAACGGATTTTTTTCGGAAATATGTCAATTTTGAGAGGTCCGGATGGTCTTTTAGAACTTGTGTGCATATTCGGTTCGGTTCCCAATGCACTCGGGTGCATTTTGAGACTTAGGTTGGGGAGTTAGTTTTGAGGTATCGGGAGTTGACTCAGTCAACGGGACCCCGCTGGAAATTTTGAGGCCACGAGTGCGTTCGTATCGTATTTTTATGTATGTCTACATATAGTTTGTGAGAAGATAGTCTCGGGTGATAGTCGGGATCTTGGGCTGAATTGTGAAATTTGGTTTCGGGATTCTGGTATCTGGTGTCTGCTATGGCGACACCAGAACCTCTATAGCGGCCCCGCAGCCACAAAAGCGGCAAAGTGGGAAACTGGGTGGGCCCCATGTCATAGCAGTCTGAGAATCTGCTGTAGCGGTCCTGATGCCGCAGAAGCGGTGATGACTGGATCTGTGTCTTAAAAGTGATTAAAAACCCCAACCTCTTATCATTATTTCATATTCATATCTTGAGGCTTGGGAGACGATTTTTAGAGGGTTTGGCTATTTCTTCACAAAGGTAACTTCCTTGGTCTTAGAATCCTCAATTTACTTCCATTAATCATTAATCTAAGGCTAGAATCCATAGAATCTAGAGGAATCAACTTGGGTTTTCGTGGAAGTTCATAAAAATGGTTTAGACCCTCTAAGTTGATTATGTTGATGAAAATTGGTTGGGTTATTATAGAATTTGATATATCTAATGTTGCTAACTATTATCTTCCATTATTAGAGGTCAATTCTTGAATTGGAAAGTTAGGGTTCATACCCAAATTTGGGGGTTTTGCCTGGAACTCGAATTTAAGTGATTTGTTAGTTCTCCTAGCTTATAATTAATAGGAATTGATCACCTAGAATATTAATTTCATGTTGGAACTTATAGATTTCTAATTTCATCTTTCTAGTTCATAAACCCCATTCCATAGGTTGGGATTTAGGTCTTGAATAGAAGTATGATTTGATTGATGTTCTTCTTGTTTCTAATTGCATATTTCGGATATGATTAGACTTTCATGATTACGAGGCTCAAAGAAAAGGAAAGACTAAGGTGTGATTGTAGGAGACTTCGTTGTTCGACCTTCCAGGTAGGTTACAATTTACCCTATGGTGAGACTTTGAATAACGAAGCATATATTTAGACGATATTGTCGGAGAAAGCATGTAAACCTTCGGGTATGAATTTGGGTTGGATATTGCCTTAGGTTGGGCCTTGTTTTATGATTTGGGGGCTAGCCATCTCGTTGTGTTGTGAATTATCTTGTTCTATTTATTGTTGGCTCGTTGTCACGTGAGATATTAGATATAGGTGACTAGTGATATATCTTAATGATGATATTGTAGCACCTTACTTTTTTATGTTGAGACGAGGATTGTGATTCTATTGTGGCTTATTGTGTAGCCTTTTATTGATATTGTTGGTGTGCCCGTGTGTGGTACTATTTGAGATTGATTTGATTATTGATATTGCACTCATTCCTTGCACGCATTCTCATCCTTCATGATATACTGTTGATACATTGATGATATACAAGGAAACACTATTATGAGCTGGGCTCAATTGGATGACAGTGACGTGAGGACCGATGTCCGATGTTTATCTCGGAATCGAGGTATGAGTGCTGATAGCGATTGTCGAGGTCTTTGCCGAAATCGTGAGGATACATGGACTTCGCGGGTACCCTATGGGTTGTGCTGCCGAGATGTGATGTTCCATCATCGGAGTACATGTGTACGGTGTATATGCATTGCATTCACACTTAATACATTATTGCATTGCATTATATCATTTGACTTTCTTTGATTTATTATGATACCATTGTGATATACGGATTTGGTGTTGATATGCTGAGACCTTGTACATTTGGGCTTAGACCTGTGGTAGGTATTGTGATATATAGATTCGACAATGATATACTAAGACTTGGCCCGATTGGGTGTTATATGCGTGATATGTATTGCGATTGATGGATTCGGATTGGATATACTAAGACTTGGCACAGTTGGGTTTAGATGCTATAAAATATGTGATGACCTCTACTTGGTTACTGGCTCGTGATTGACTTATACCTTGTTGATTTACCTGTTTATCTTACTTTATTGTCTTGGTATATGTTAACTAATCTTAGTCGGCCTATGATACCTACCAGGACACGTTGTTTGTACTGACTCGCACTTGCTGCATTCCTTTATGAATGCATAGTATTAGGTGGGATCGACATCTATCCCTCATGGCTGAGAGTTCGAGGTTGCTAATTCGAGTCTATTGGGGTGAGCATGTGGAAACTTCGCCGCCCAAAGACTCTTTCCCATTATGTCTTACTTGTTATCCTGAGACATTATTGAGACTAATGATATATTATTATTACTTTCGGACTTATAGATTTTAGTTAGATGCTCTTGTATGACCAAACCAGATACTGGGGTAGTTTTTGAATACTTCCGCATTTATTATATATTCATATGACAGACTTCGTTACTTTATCTTCTTCCGCTATTTATACTGTGTTTGTGAATGTTGGGTTAAGAGTTCTCCTATCGAGGTGGGATAGGTAGGCGCCCGCGCGACTTTGTGAAATTGGGTTGTGACAGTTGTGAACCAGTGAGCACGAAAGTTCCAATATTTTTATACTTAGTCTCTTAAAATCATTCTAAGGCCCTATGAACACAAGACAACAAATAAACCAAGTTAAAAACACATCACAAAGTCACTTACAAGTCACAAAACTCAACATACAACACAACCAAATTATTTAGGTCCGCTCATTTCTAACCTCGGGAAAGTACTAACAAGGATAGAATGGTTAAAGAATGCATAACGACCAAGAGGGTCGATACAAAAAGTTTGCTGTTTATTGCCTCTCCATCTCTACTGAGCACAACTTCCAATTTAGGTTATTTTTCTTTTATTTTGCATTGTTTTATATTTTAATTTTGTATTCCTATTTCGCCTGAATGACAGGCTAAACACCTTTTGTTGAACTATATCACATTAGACTAGGAGGTATTATGGTGAAAATGCTTTAATTAGTTAGGATTCACCAAGGATGGTATTGAGGTCAGGCAAAGAATAACCCTGGCGGACTGTTCAAATTCAGGCTGATGGTCTTGTTTGGGTGCCCGCTGAGCCGAGGTGGCGTAAGGGTTGTTTTTGGATCTTTTCTTGTTACACCCCAAAAAATTTCGCGTTACTAAGGTTGCAGACGGCTTAATGTGAACTCAAGGAGGAGCAAATATTACAAGTATAAAGGATGGAATTCTACTGTATTGGTATGAGGATAGCATGGGTATGATATTTGAAATTCATACAATATGATTGGAATGATACGTTAAAAGATATATAGCCCTCGTAACCATAAGCTGAGGTGGGGCCCACATGATGGGGTTTTTATAAAGGACATATGACAAGTTATATGAAAAATATATGTGAAGTTAAACACAACTC
Source organism: Lycium ferocissimum (assembly GCF_029784015.1). Classification (NCBI taxonomy): domain Eukaryota; kingdom Viridiplantae; phylum Streptophyta; class Magnoliopsida; order Solanales; family Solanaceae; genus Lycium; species Lycium ferocissimum. Next base: position 48,854,051 of record NC_081352.1, read on the forward strand.
AAGAAGGACCCTTGAGCCAAATCCAAGTGTAAGCCCTCCAAAAAGATATTTTTAAGTTACGTTTTCGGGTGATCTGACTTCGGGAGGCCATAACCCCGTCATTATTTGGGAATATGGGAAACCTCTAAAAACGAAAGTTGTAGATAATTGAATTAGCTTTCCAACTCACACGACATAGGGATAAAAAGTTATGGATGTTTTAAGACAGAAAGGTCAAGCTGGGCAGTGGGCCCGACCCGAATCCAAGTCGGGTCAGGCCCACTTCCCTTGCTATTTAAGGGAATTTTCATCCTTATCTGCCTCATTTTCATACCAAAGGTCCAGAACATGGTAGAGAGAGGGGAGTTTAGAGAGATAAAGCAAGAGTTCGATCAAGTTCGAGGCCCCGAATCCCGAGGCTCGTGAAGGATAAAGTGTAGTACGAGTTGTCATCGTCGTTTTAAGCTAATTATTGAGCTTGGGGGATGATATTTCGTGGTTGAGTTGTTGCTAAGGTATGTATAAGGTTCCTTTTATGTTATTAAAATGTTTATTTAGAGTTTTAACGGATTAGAACGAAGGAAATAATGTTAAAAACTCGTTTAGCATTTTTGGGAAGACTATGAAGGTGGGGCTGTTTCAGTGGAGTTAAATGGATGGAAATATCTGAGTTATGATGTATATTGATTGTCGATATTGTTGTTTGATGTTGTTGCCGATAATTTAGTTGAATTGGATTTTCGGGTTTGTCCAGTTTATAAAGGAAATGCTGTCAAAATTCCGTTAGAAATAGAGATAAGTTTAAGGGATTGATTATAAGGATATATATTGGATTGATTGTTGGTAAATTGATATTGTTGATAGATTAGCGTGACCCGAAGATGGTGTGGTTAGCTGGAACGCGGCAAAGGTATGTAAGGCAAACCTTTCTTCCTTTGGCATGATTCTTGTTGTTATTCATTCTATATGTACTCCCTATGATTCCATTCTTAGACTAGTAAGGTCTAAATGTTTCTTGTGATGGCTTATTGATATTGTACTCTTATTACATTCCGAGGGGAACACCCATGGTGCCAAGTTGAGTTGTGTATATGGTTTTACTAATGATTTCGAGGAAATGAGTTTTATACTAAAGAAAACATAAAGTTTGATTTTCAAAACCACTTCAAAGGGGGTGCGAGATTTTACTACTTTATTTCGTTTACGATTTATGTTTACATTCCATAGTATCATCCCTTTGTATTGATATGATCATTTATTCTTTGGGTAGGGAAATAAGATGAAATTGAGTAGAATATAAGTAGTAAGAATTTCATAACAATTCTACCCTCAAACCTGGAAGTATGTCCTCTTAAGTCTAGTGAGATATAAATTTAATAACTTCTTATGAAAGACTAAGGCTAATAACTGGATTGTGATGAATTGATTAGTGAGTTATGATATAAATTGAAATTTATATTTGTGGATTGAGTTTGTGTTGATATGATGGTGATATTAAGCCGGAAGCGGCTGCCCAAAGGGGCCATCATTATTAAGCGAAAGCGTACGCAAGAAGGGGCATCATTATTATGCCGAAAGCGGCCGTACGAAGGGACTATTGTGATACTAGCCGGAAGCGGTTGTACGAAGGGACCATTACATTAACATGTCGAAGTGGCATGTGTGTTCGATTGCATTATTTACTTAAAGATTATTTTGAGACTTCGTGTGCACATTTATGTTTCTTCCCGATGAAAATGCGGTATTGAGTTAGATTGTGATTTCTTCTCTCCTAAGTCAAATTATAATTATGATTTGATACCACCTTACATACTCGGTACATTGTCCGTATAACTACCTCTTGACGTTTTTTTGCACAAAATCTGGGACGACTGCAAGAGCTTCGTACTGCTGACTCTAGATTGTTCGACGGAGTTAAGTGTATAGCTAGGATGCTTGGACATCGGTAAGGATTGGCAAGTTCCACCTCGTTACAGGCTGTCTATTGAGTCATGTATAGATATGTATGATTATGGGTATGTTAGGGCCCTGTCCTGACTCATAATGTACAGTTTACTTCTTAAAGACTTCTGCAGACAGTGTTCTATGGTATGTTTGTCGAGATGTCGACAAAGTGATGTCAGTTGAGTCATTTGTGAATTTTAGAAGAGTATTTATTTTAGATGATTTCAATTGGTTTAAAGTACTTATTTGATTGAAAGTTTTCATAATCGTTATAAAGATAATGATTTATATTTGGAAAAGTTTTATGTTCTTAAAAGTTTTTGAAATGACAGGTTTTGATAGAGTGAATGTCTAAGGGTTCGCTTGACTCTGATGAGAGTCGGGTGCCCGTCATGCCTTACCAGTGTTAGGGTGTGACAATTCTGAGTTGGACAACCTCCATGCCAGAGCTATTGACCTATAGAAGTCCCTTTGTAGTATCATCTTACCGTGTGATCCGCCCGTCTTAATGGTATCAGAGCCATGGTACAGAGTAGTAATAGGTGACATAAGTTAAACAACGTCTTCTTAATGAATATCATTAGGAGTAAGAATACTATTAAAAATAGTAAAAAAGAGGAATATGATATGCCTCAGCAATTAGATCTACTTAATAAGTGGACTATCCCTAAAATCCAGCTCAAATTAATTTATCAAATGGGTACTTGTGAGAAATTAGGTCTCAAGCAAGTGGTAAACATCACTGAAGAAACAATTACAGTTGATAGTGACCATGTCACTTTTAGATTATTACCTGAAAGTGATTTGGCCCCTTATAGAGAAACCCATAGATTTATGCATATTGGATTAGTACAGGTTGTATTCAAGCCACTTACTTTAAGAGGCTTACCTGAATGTTTTATAACAGCTTTGAGAGATGGTAGGAACCAAAACTGGAAAAAAATCTCTCATAGGGACGGTTCAAACCAGTTTAGCATATGGTCCTTTATATTTTAATGCTTATCCTAATTTGTAGGTATCTTTGCAGGACGAGAATTCTCTAAACGCTTTAATATTAAGTGTTAAATTACATGGATATGATTATATGCCTGATACTGAAGTAATATGTATTTGTTATAGGATATATTTTAGACCATTATGTGCTATGAATCCTATGTGTAAAATTATGGATTTCTAAAATGAAACTATTTTGATAGAAACTAATTTTGGTAAATCCAAAGTTGTTACTCGTAGACTTATTAAATGGGATGAAATTGATTTTTTCAAAAAATGGGTCATAGAGGGAGCTGATCCTCCTCAAAATAATTTTAATACTGATATTACTTCTCGAAGGGGTCCGAAATTGAACACAAAGCTTCGAGAAACCCAATCGAAAAAAGTATGGGACTATCAAGTTAAGGTTCGCAGCACCAAAGTCTTTGTTAGATAAAATTGAAAGTCATAGTATCAGCACCAGATCTAGACTGACTAGATCAAATTCTTTATGTCATTCTTATATTTCACCAGTTGATTATATTGTCTCTGTCTAGAGCTTCTACTTCTCAAATTAGAGAGAATGATGATAATATAATCAGTAGCATCAAAATTGACAAAGATAATATTGAAAGTGGTATTCAAGACACGGAATTAACCGAGTCAGAAATGAATTTTCTAGATGGTTTATAATGGATCAAGAGTAAAAAATAAATTTTAGTCATGGATCATCTGCAAGACAAAAAATCAGTGAAGAATTTTTCCATCCCAGATGGGAACTATTTAGAAAATGGTTTTTTGAAAATTTTAACACTAAAGAACAAACAAATTTTCAAGAAGACTTTTGTAAAGATCTTCCACAAGTCAACAAGATTATATCTTTTATTCCTTGGTTTATGGCCAAATATGTCGAAAATTATATTTATGTTTTAGAAAGAGAATATAGATTGACTAATGGAGAAATTATTAATACTATATTCCCTCCACAGCAATCTTTTCAAATAGAAAAGGATGGTAAGGTCCTTCATTTTGCAGCTTTTTCAAAATTATTTGAAAATGATACTTTACAAATCACGGCTAGGCATATTAATATTATGCTAAAGCAAAAAAATTACGCCAGTATTTACATGAGTATATTGGTAGAGCAAATTATTTCATTACATGATAGAATTGATAAATTATTTTTCAAAATTGAAAAATTACACTATTCTTCTAATTTTAAAGAAAAAAAGCAGGAAACCATCGTCACTTCTAGCGTGCAGCCTCTTCTTGAAACCAAAGACTTTAAGGTAAAAGCTTTTTCAGAATTGGAGCAATTGCTTGATGATAGATTTAAAGGATTAAAAATTAGTCCGCTAATAGCGGGAGGAGATGATTCTTACCTTTCGGATCAAGATTATAAACAACAGGTGTCAGAAGAAATTAATAAGATATTGGAAGCATATGCCCGAAAGCCATCTCAATGGATGTACTACTATCCTCGACCTGCTCCTCAGGATGTATTGCTCAAAGAACATGAGCATATTATTAGCAACATTTATAGTGGTAAAGAGAATTATGAATGAAATATTGATGGTTATACAGAGAGACAAATTTATACTTTGCTACATAGAATGCTAATGAACAACACAATTTGCAAGGCCAATAAAAATAATGATAGGAACATTGCTGAAATGATTATTGCTGGTTTTATTGGTCAATTGAAAGGATGATGGGATAATTATTTAACCCAGGAACAACGCGGTAGAATTCTAACCGCTATCAAGAAGGAACAGGGAGAACAAGGAGTTGTTCAGGTACAGAATGCTGTATATTCATTGGTTATTAATATTATAGAACATTTATCGGGCAGATGGTCTGATAATTGTGAAAATATTAGGACCATGCTTCAGAACTTGAGATTTAAAACCCTTACCTCATTTAGGTGGTATAAGGATGCATTCCTTAGTGGGGTCATGGAATTGCCTGTGTGTAATAACACCCATTGAATGTCCAAGTTTATAGATGGACTACCTAGCCTTTTGGCAGAAAGAGTTAGGAAAGCTCTTAGAAAAGGAGAAACTAACATCAAGTATGATGAATATACCTACGACAAGTTAATAGGTACTTGTGTCCAAGAAGTTTTATCCTTATACAATGAGATTAAATTAAATCAGCAGATTAAGAGACATCGTCTAAATGAAAGACAACAATTAGGAGAATTTGAGGACAATTTGGTATGGATATTCCACAAACCAAAGCGCCTCATTGGCGTAAGAAGAAAAGAAAGACTTCTAAGCTTGGAAAGAGAAATGCTTGGAAAAGAAAGCGAGAAGGAAAAAGGAATTCAAGAAAAGGAAGGATTTTATTAAATCTAGAAATCCTAAATCTTGCCAGAAATGTGGTCGAACAAGTCACTATTATAAAGATTGCAAAGTTAAGGAAAAAAATTAAAAACCTTAACATTGATGAAGAATTAAAGGATACATTATCCAAATTATTATTGAATTCAGAACCGGAAGATTCAGGTTTTGATTTAGATATCGGAGGATTCTACTTCAAATGAAGATCTCTGAGTTTTTGAAAATAAGATTTATATTTATTCGGATTATGATGAGGAATGTGCTCCTTATCAAATGGTACAACCTTGTACAAGTAAAGGCGATAAAGAGGAAGACCAGTTTTATAATATCTTCTCTCAATTCAAAGATTTGAATATTAATGTATTATATGGAGATAATTTGGTGGATTTATTAAAGATTATTAAGGATCTGGCTCAGGTCTCAAATTATAGATAAATTCATTAAAACACCTGAAACTCAAGGTGAGACACAAAATCAAGAATCATCTGGTCCATGCACTATGTCTGAAGTTAAAAGACTATCACAACCCAATTTCACAACAGTCGCGTGGGCACCTACCTATCCCACCTCGGTAGACGAACCCTTAACCCAACATTCACAAACACAATATAAATAGCAGAAGAAGATAAAGTAACGTAAGGCTAACATATGAATATATAATAAGTGCGGAAGTTAATCAAAAGCCACCCCAGTATCTGGTCTGGTCATACAAGAGCATCTAACTAAAATCTATAAGTCTGGAAGTAATAATAATACATCAATAGTCTCAATAATGTCTCAGAATAGCAAAGTAAGACATAATAGAAGAAGAGTCTTCGGGTAGCGAAGCGTCCACATGCTCACCCCCAACAGACTCGAATCAGCAGCCACGAGGGGTAGATGTCGATCTCACCTGATACTCTGCATTCTTAAAGAATGCAACAAGTGCAGGTTAGTACAAACAACACGTACTGGTAGGTATCATAGGCCGAATAAGATTAGCTAACATAAGTACAAACAACACGTACTGGTAGGTATCATAGGCCGAATAAGATTAGCTAACATATACCAAGATAATAAGGTAAGATAAATAGGTAAATTAATAAAGTATAAGTCAACACGAGCTAGTAAACAAATACAAGTCATCACCTATGTTATAGCATCTAAACCCAACTGTGCCAAGTCTCAGTACATTCAATCCTAATCTGTATATCACAACTATATCACAAGAATATCACAAGAAGCCAAAAGTAAAATGCAATGCAATAATGTATGAAATATGGATGCAATGCATATGCGCCGATACACATGTACTCCGATGATGGAACATCACATCTAGGCAGCACAACCCATGAGGGACCCGCGAAGTCCATATACCATTCCTCATGATTCCGACAAAGGCCTCGACAATTGCTACCAGCACTCATACCTTGATTCCGGGATAAACATTGGAGATCGGTCCTCACGTCACTCTCATCTAGCTGAGCCCAGCTCATAACCTTTATATATTTTCTTGTATATCATCAACCTATCAACGGTATATCATGAAGGATGAGAATGCGTGTACTGTATGAGTTTAATGTCAATAATCAAATCAATCTCAAACTGTACCACACACGGGCACACCAACTATATCAATAAAAAAGGCTACACAATAAGCCACAATAGTATCACAATCCTCGTCTCAAAACAACAACAAGTAAGGTGCTATAATATCATCATCAAGATATATCACTAGTCACCAATATCTACTATTTCCACATGGCAACGAGCCAACAACAAATAGAACAAGATAAGTCACAACACAACGGGGTAGCTAGACCCAAATCATATAACAAGGCCCAACCTAAGGCAATATCCAACCCAACTTCATACCTGAAGGTTTACATGCATTCTCCGACAATATCATCTAAATATATGCTTCGCTAATCGAAGTCTCACTATAGTGTAAACCATAACATTCCTGGAGAGCCAAACAACAAAGTCTGCAATAATCAAGCCTTAGTCTTTCCCTTCCTTTGAACCTCGAGATAATGAAAGTGTAAACATATTCGAATCATGAAATCAGAATCAAGAAGAACATCATTCAAACCTTACTTCTATTCAAGATCCAAATCCCAACTTGTGGAATGAGGTTTATAAACTAGAAAGGTGAAATTAGGAATCTATAGGTCTAAACATGAAATTAAGCTCTAGATGATCAATTGCCATTAATTACAAGCTAGAAGAACCCCCAAATCACTTAAATTCAGATTTTAGGCAAAACCCCCAATTTTGGGTATAAACCCTAACTTCTAATTCCATAATTTAGCCGCTAATTGGGAACGAATCATGCAGTAATAGAGTCTAGTCATCAATTCCATGCTTAATGAAGCTAACCCAATCAATAAATCAAGATTACAAAGCCTAGAATGAAGAACTCATTGAACCCTCTTTAATCCTTAAACTCTTAGTGACTAGCATTATAATGGAATCCTAAGGTGATTAAGGAAAATGGAATAGCAAGAAAGACAGAAGGACTTACCACAAAGATTTTCCCTCGAGAATCACCTTGAAATGCTCCCAATAACTCTAAAGTCGAAATAATAACGAATGAGGGACTTAGGGCTTTTAACACTCATTTAATGAATCAATCTGCCTGATACCCGCTTCTGCGACAACGAGACTGCTGCGGCGGTCCCGCTTCTGCATTCCCTCAGACCGCTGCGGCAGTCAGCCAATCAATGCACTAGGCCACTTTTGCGGCATGGCCACCGCTATAGTGGTGGTGTGCTGCGGAACTAATGTCGTTATAGCGGGGCACCAGAACCAGAAACTCCCCAAAAATCACAATCTCAACCCGAAATCCCGACTATTACTGGTGGTCTTCTGTTCATATACCACATATGCAGACACACATAAAAACACGCTACAAATGCACTCGTGGTCTCATAATTTCCAACAGAGGTCTCGTTGACCAAGTCAACCCCCGATACCTCAAAATCAACTTCCTAACCCAAGTTCGAAAATGCACCCGAGTGCATTGGGAACCGAATGAAATATACGCATAATTTTAAAAGGCCCTCCGGACCTCTCGAAATCAAGAGATTCTCGAAAAAGGTCCGTTTACCCAAAAGTAAACTATGAGTCAAATGGTTTTCACTTAAAATCTAAATTTCTCCAAAATTTACCCAAATAAAGTCTAATGACCTCAGAAAGCGTACCAACGATCCTGGCAGTTCAAATATGAGCTAATAAAGCTCGAAAATAGATCAAAAGGGTTAGAAATGCAGTAACAACCGAACGGGTCGTTACATTTAGACACCAGTTAAGCAATCGCTCGTCCTCGAGCGACAAGGAAGAGGGGTCGGGAAAGTACCTGAATCGGTAAATAACTAAGGATATCGGCTACGCATGTCTGAATTTTTCTTATAGGGAAGATTCTCATTGAACAAAACTGAATTCCTGCGAATGATATAAGAACTATCAGAATGGTACTTCCTCAACATAGGAACATTGAAAATCGGATGGACATCTGACCGGCCTGGTGAAAACTAACTTATAAAGCACAGGATCAATACAACTAATATTCTGAAACATGCAAATACACCTCGGTCTCACTTTCCCTTCTTCCCTAGATCACATGACACCCCATATGGGTGTAATCTTTGGATGAACATGAGCACTCACTTAATCAGTCACAACTCTTTAAACTTAGCTTGGGATCTAACTCTTGTATCTCCGTATTCAAATTTCCTTTGCAACTGATCCTCTGTAATGACCCTTTCGGTCATTATGGGAAATGGAGGATCACCCCACCCAATAGAACCTTCCCAGGGGTAGTACGAACTAATAGCAGCTCAATTTATAAGTCTAAAAACTGAAAACTTGACTTGTTTGTGGTTGTTGTTTTATTTTATTGAGTTCGTCTGGGGGTGACGTAGAAAATTAGAACTTCGTTGGAAATTCCAAGGCCACGAGTGGATTCGTATGACGTTTTTATGTATATATACATGTTTTGTTTGTGTTTGTGAGGCCTCAGATGAAATGTTAGGTGATAGAGGGAAAAACTGAGCAAAAGTCGAGCTTACTACCCAATTTGGACCTCTGCAGTGAGGCTTGTACCGCTATAGCGGTGAGTCACTCGCCGCCAGCGGTCGGTCAGTATTTTATGTGTCCGCCGTGGCGGTACATGTCCCGCTATGACGGTGTCGCTATAGCGGAGCATTGGCCGCCATAGCGGTGGTCAGGTTGCTTTTGGTCCGCTATAGCGGGCACTTAGCCGCTATAGCGAGACCGCTGCAGTGGTGGTTTGACCGCCGTAGCGGTCGACGGATGGAAGAATGCCGTGTTTTAAATACTTAGTTCCACATTCTTTATTCATAATACTCCAACACAGTTTTCCACAATCACCCAGGGTGAAATTCCAAGCTAAGGTAAGAAAACTCTTGAGAGGTAAGTCTCATCTATTCCTTTAAATCATTCTGTATCATCTTCATGGTTATCATCCCTTTTATGGGTCTTCCATGGTGAAATTTGTAATAGTAACCCTAGGAATTAATAAACATTCCATACTTGATGGGTTATGGTGGTTATCACTTATTTATCCTCTAATGGCTTAGGTTAACCCCTCTTAATAATGAATTGAACCTTTAGAGCCATAAACTAAGTGAATTGAGACCTAGGGTTCCATAAAAATGATAGCTTGACCATGAAAACTGCTTGTAAGTGATGAGTTGATCATATATTGTTGTAAATTGATGGTTAGTGATTACTAAGGCCATTGTTAGGTTGTCTTACACCTAAAAATCATTCGCCCATTGGAATGGGGATAAGGGAAGGATGTTTTGTATTGATTTTATGACTAGAATAATTGTGACTCATTGAGCATTCTAATTGCTACACTTTGAGCGTTCCGAGGCTTTACGGAAGGGAAAAGCTGTAGCAGAGTGACTCGAGTTGTTCCAGCTCTACGTTGAGGTAGGTTACAGTCTACTTGAGTTATAATTTGATTAGTTGATTGTATGTGTTGTAAATTCATAAGGAGAAAGCATGTCTAGTTTTCATGCATGATATTGTGTGGTTGAACTCCTATGTGAAATTGATTGAGTGATTGTGTAGGCTTCGCGCCACTATTCATGTGTGTTGAATCCACAGTTGATGTGTTTGTGACGAGAAGTTAATATGATCTTCTCGGTAATGTTGTGATACGAAATGATGATTTGACCATTGATAATAAGAGGGCAGAAAATACCGTTGCGTACAGATATATGGAAAGGCACATATGTGACCTAGATTATGGCTCGTGGTCTGAGGTTCGTTCCGAAAATGAGAGATACATTGATGTGGCCAACGTTCGAGGTTCTTTTCGGAGCAGAGGTTTATGCTCGGGTCCGATGAGTATCCGGAACGAGTGGTACATGGATATCATGGGTCCCCTGCAGCCGCATGACTACTGAGCAATGACATCAGTTAGTATATGTGTACAGTGATTATGGTATTTGTGGGAGACTTATTCCCGCGTTGTGGTTTTCTGTTGACTGAGTTCTTGATTGTTCTTGGTTGACTTGTCATGGCGTATTTATTTCATGTCTTTTGGCCGGCTTGTTTAAGCTATTGATATTATGAGATATGCATGATACTAATCTTAGTCGGCCTATAATATCTACCGGTACATAGTGTTTGTACTCAAACTACCTTGCTGCATTCTTTTGAGTGCAGATTGTGATACAGAGATTGCTACCCGCCCTCACATCTAGCATTGAGGACGTTGCTGGCAGATTTAGGGTAAGCGCCTATCCATGCCAGGCTGCCCGAAAATCTTCCTCTTATGATGTCTATTTCCTATTCTGGACATTATGGATATTTATTTGTAACAACCCGATATTTTTCTTTTGAATTACTTCCTTATTTATAACTTATTTAATTTTAACAGATTTCCTATAGAATTACTTACATTACATATATATACACACCTACATATTTAGAAAGAGATATGTATTCTCAAGGAATTTGTCGGTACATATATATAAGCGTTGTAAGGAGTAAGTTGGAGAATTAAATTAATGACTAAATGACAAAATATGCTTAAATGGGAAAAGAAGTGTAAGGGAAGTTTGGATGACAATTTAAGTGGCAAAAGAAGTGGGGCAAGCCCACACTCCTTTTATTCCGGCACGTTTGAAATGACCAAGGAGTATAACTTTGGGATTTTTTTTAAGTTTTGGTACAGATTACACAAAACAATACGCTCGGGGGTATAGAAGTTTGGCAGAAGCACTAAAGGGTTAAGGACAAAGCTATTCCTTGGGATCAAATTCAGGGACTTAGGATTCATATAAGACAAAGTTGAGTTTATTTTATCCTAATCCTAGTCCTTCATGGATTAAGCAAGCATAAGCAGTTTCTTTAAACTTGCAATTAGTATTGGAAAAAGACGTTGTTGAAGCACTGAAGTAGGATAAATTCCAACGCACAGTAATAGGTATTAATATCTCGCTTTCTTCTCACTTCATTGGCTTTATTGATAAAAGTATTTCTTTTATGTGGTAATACTCTAACAGAATAGATTGGGTTTGGGTTTATGTACGAAGAACACAAACATGAGTCGATATATGATTCTGTGCCTTGAGATTAAGTTATGTTTTCACCAACATAAAATATGGTAATTGAGATGTAGAATACTGAGAGTTATCCCTGAATGTTAATTAAGGGAAAATTGAGATTTGACCCATCAATTGACATCAAGATTGAAACTTGGCAAAAAATATTTTTTAACTTTCGTAGCTTATTGTAACGTGTCCTGGGAATCAATTATGGATTTAGAAATATTAACCCGAGGGGCGGGTTTGAGTTGATTTTTACCATAGGTGTCCTTAAATTATGGGATTAGTTTTCCTACACTAATTTGGACCCGTATTTTCGTTATTGAATAGATTGTGGCTATTGAAGATCATTTGAAGAGATTTTGGCATTTCAAAAGAGGTTGGTGTTCCGGTTATAAGGCAAATGAGGCTTAAACTCTTAGTTTACTTGCTTTTCATAAAAAGCATATGGTTTGTGTTGTATGTATGCATTTAAACCATTTAGTTCGTGGGAGTGGGCAAGCATGATCTAAATTGGATAATTTTCAAGTTTCTAAAGTAATGACCGTATGAGTCCTTTAGCGTAATTTCGCTTAAATAGATACTATTTATATAAATGTAAAGTTTAGAAGTGGTATTGATTGGATGTATGTTCCACTTATCATATCTTCAGAGGGGCATACTTCCACAGGTCCCATTGATGTTCTATGAGAGATAGATGCTAGAAATTTTAAGCAACCCGGGTAAGATGGGGGTAAATAATGCCCTCTCCGGAAGACGGGGTAAGACATAGACAAATACGTACTATGTCCCGTGAGCATAGATTCAGATTCAGTGTAGTGCATCTATTGCTTGTCCGAGTAAGATGGGGGTAAATAATACCCTCTCCGGAAGACGGGGTAAGACATAGACAAATACGTACTATGTCCCGTGAGCATACATTTAGATTCAGTGTATTTCATGTATTGCTCGTCCGGGTAAGATGGGGGTAAATAATGCCCTCTCCGGAAGACGGGGTAAGACATAGGTAAATACGTACTATGTCCCATGAGCATAGATTCAGATTTAGAGTATTTCATGTTTTGCTTGTTTATGCTTCATGATTTCAGCTTTAGCTTCAGTGTTTGTATATATTTAATATACTTGGACTGTGTAATTGCTTTTATGCATTATCGTGGATTTCAAAGACTTGCCCTGTGGGTAAGTTAAGAGTGTCGATGATCTTCTTTATTTCTTTTAGGCTCACGCTTGTTGATGTTGTATGTGTGTGTGTGTGGTTAACGGTGACCAGGTAGTCGATACTTGATTCATTCTAGCTTCGTTCAGTCCAGTTCAGTAGAGGTGAGCCACCATTAGATCATGGCGGCCTCTTCTTCTTTAGTTGACTTAGTAGTATTCCGAGCTACATCTCGTACTTCTATATTCAGACTAGTAGTTCCATGACTTAGACATTTGATGGGGTTTATGGGCAAGACTCAGTATTTATATTTCGCTTCCGCACTTTTCTTTATATTATGAGACTTTGCGTATTATTCATTTTATTCGTTAATTTTCGCATGATTAGCTTAGAGGGTTCGCCTTATGGGTAGGAGCTCGTCAGGTGCCCGGTCAAGGCTTGAGTGTCAGATTTGGGTCGTGACATTATTAGACAGATTTCATTCCTTAGACATGTTCTAGTTTAGAGTCCTCATACGATGACTTTCGAATTTTGGGGATTTTGTAATAGTTAGAACTTCCGCATTTACTTTAGTATTTTATGGCATGACTTATTTTGATTATCTTGTGCTTGAATGAGTAATAACTGATTAATTTGTTTAATATAAAAACGGACTTGAATGAATAGACGACTTGTGTGTTGGTTTGCCCACTAGGAGTTTGTATGGGCGCCAGTCATGGCGGGTTGGGTCGTGACAGAGTTAGTATCAAAGCTTTAGATTCATCGATCTCGTCATACAAGGACATGTCTAGTAGCGTCTTGCGGATCGGTACAGAGACGTCTGTACTTATCTTCGAGAGGCTACCGGGCATTAGGAAAATTTCCTTTTCTTTCTTTCTTTCTTTCGTGCTACTTGATTCCAATTGGTATCTCACGTGATTCAAATTAGTATCTAACTGTCCTTCACTCTCTTGCAGATGGCGAGAACACGCGCGGCAGCAGCTAGAGAAAGAGGTGGAGGCAGGGGAGCCGATAGAGGGGCATCCCCAGCTGGGGGCGGAGTGCGTGCCTACAGTGGTTCCTAATGAGGCCGTGGGAGAGACAGCCGCACCAGCCCACCCAGCGGCAGTGCCAGTCCCACCAGGAGCTGCAGCTACTCCTGGTATACTAGATGCTATGGCGTAGGTGCTACATTAGTTGCATGGGTTAGCACAGGCTGGAGCTATACCAGCCGTTCCAGCAGGTAGGGGCGCAGGAGTAGCAGCCCCAGGTCCGGATAGAGTTCAGGCTCCGGGGGTTCAGCATGCCGCAGCAATGGCACCTCGCTTGGATGAAGTTCCGGGTTTTGAGGCCTGTTCGAGGCCAGTTGCAGGGCCAGTGATGATTGGCGAAGAGCATGACTTATTTTGGAGGTTCACTAAAATGAAGCCTCTGGTTTTCTATGGTACTGAGTCAGAGGACGCATATGAGTTCATCATAGACTGTCACGAGAGGCTCCATAAGATGGGGGCTGTGGACAAGTACGGTGTAGAGTTCGTGACCTTCCAGTTCTTGGGTGATGCCAAGCTATGTGTCACGACCCAACCCCGTAGGCCATGACTAGTGCCCGAGCTGGACACTCGTATGCACCTGTTAACTACAATCATTCACAACTAGCATAATAAGGAACTTATAAATAAAAAAGGCAAGACGTCGTCTCAAAACTATCGCATTATATAGACGTATCATAGTAACCTGTCTCCTGAGGAGTTACAACTTTCAACAGATATCATAGTACATAAGCCGGCAAGGCTATCATAATATAAAGGAACATCCCCGCCATACACGAGCCGACAAGGCTACCATAACACACGACTCTCAAAACATATCTGTTTATATCTACGCAAGTCGACAAGGCTGCCACTACACACAACATCCCAAAACATATATATATATATATACGCAAGCCAATAAGGCTGCCACTGCGAATGGGGACGTCCTAAACATAAATCATACGAACGAACCGAACAAAGAATCGTATACAAACTCACACATATGTCTACAGGCCTCTAAGAGTAACAACGGATCATATGACGGGACGGGGGCCCCGCCGTGCCTGGATAGACACATATATACAACAAAGGATACATCGTACAAAAAATCTAGGCTCCGGAACAAGGGAGCACTCCAAGATAATTTGAATGGATATCTAAGTCAAGGATCACCAAAACGAGCGTCTGTACCTGCGGGCATGAAACGCAGCCCCCCGAAGAAAGGGGGTCAGTACGGAATATGTACTGAGCATGTAAAGCATGGCATATAGTGAACAGGATCATACTGAAATAAGGAGTGTAGAAAACTAGTACAATAACCAGAAAACCACAAGGCTTACCTTTGAACATAAATCATACGTGTCAATGACATAATTAGATAATCATCCTGTACATATGCATATATAATGTGTCCCGGCCCTCTAGTGAGGGACTCGGTAAATAAAATCATCATATACATGTACATATAACGTGTCCCGGCCCTCTAGTGAGGGGCTCGGTGAATAAAGTCATCATGTACCATCCTGGCCGCCATCCCCATATCATCATATACATATACATATAACGTGTCCCGGTCCTCTAGTGAGGGACTCGGTGAATAATGTAGTGAATCTGTACACGAAAACATGTCCTGGCCCGGGACTCAGTGAAAGATGTAACAGTATGCACGAGCAGAGTAGTAAGTAACCATATGCACCCAAATCATCTTTTGAGACTTAATAGATAAGTAGACTAATTAATTCTCGAGTGTCAGGAGGATAACCATATTAGGTTCTCTCTAAATGTCATTACGAACTATATAAAGGAAAGTCTCAGGGATCATAGACATGTATCAAATCAATACGAGACAACTTATGAAAGTTAAGGATATTATTCATTATAGAATCCTTTAGGAATAGGAACTTTTATGCATCATTTACTATTCAATCATATAAAAGACTCGAGGGCAATAGCTCGACTATCCTGAGAGTTCTAACATCAAGAAGTAAATAAAAATCATAAATCATGCTCGGAACTTGTGAATAGAATTACCCCAAAGCTCATATCATATCTTACTTACATCTAGGACATGCCAAAAGAAAGAAGGGATAGGCTTTACATACCTTTAGCGTTTACTCACAACACAACACGTATACGCTGCCCAATAGTGTCTCAACCTATATTAAGACGTCAAGAACTACGATTAAACTACGAAGAGATTCAAAACGTATCCTAACGTTAATAATTCCTTTCGAGATAATTAGACGACGCTTCACTTATATCCAAACCAATTACATACAACCAAGCCAACATCACTAATCATGCATTCAAGTATCCACCCGAGACTTATTCAAACATGACTCGAGGACATTCCGGACAGCCCGTACAACGCTTCAAAACAGCCCAACCAACACACAATACAACACATAATCTTCCAAGTTCAACAAGAATAACAACAACACATTCTTTTCTTCCAAATTCATGAACTATACCAACAATCCATACGCTACAATATTATCCATATAAACGTAAGAAACTATATTAACAAGATACTAACTTCTACAATAGCCCACCAACGATTTCAACTCCAATTTGAACCATCAACTACTTTCATTTTCATCACAAAATCCATAACAACAACAACCAAAATACCCAAAGAAAATCAATTTACCATTTCCTACACAAGCAACCCCTACACGGCTTCAACACCAACACACAAAGTTCCACGGATTTCATTCATTTCTACACACTACAACACGCACAAACCATCCATAATATATGCAAAAGAGGATTAAACTTTACCTTAGACACTTGATTTCTCAACTTGACTAGAATTTGTGCCTTGAATTTAATACTTGTTCTTGCTATCTAGGATCAATCCCACGTTGATATACACCTTCTAAAGAGTTGAATTGCTTGAAGAAAAATATTTTTTGATCAACCCTCATGAACTTCAATCTCTGCCAGCCATGGCCGAGAGTCTCTCTCTCTAACTCTAAAGGTTTCTATGTTTGTGAAGATGAAATGGTTTGCTTTGTCATCAAATTTCCTTAAATATGATGCCTCTAAGGTGGACACATGTCCCACTCATGGCTTGAGCCAATCAAATTTGGCCAAGCCATGGGTGAGACCCACACGGCCACTTAATGACTAATTAGGATTAATTTAACATTAAAATAATCCCTAATCCCCACTTAACAATTCAATCATGGTTAATTAATCCCTAATCTCCAATAATATTTCTATACCAAATAAAATTTATAAGCAACTTGTGCATTAAAACAAAATCGGAGGTTAAAAAATCTCTACCTCGTATCCCAAAATAATTTTGTCCTTAACTTGTCGCGATCAGCTTAAAATATCCCGATGTACAAAAATACGAGATATAACACTATGGTGGAGGGCATATGTGGAATGTTGGCCAGCTGGGTCTCCTCCGTTGACTTGGGTCCAGTTTTATTCAGTGTTCTTGGATAAGTTCGTTCTGCTTACTCTGAGAGACCAAAAGAAGGATGAGTTTGCTAATATTGATTAGGGAAACTCATCGGTTGCTGTGTACAAGTCCCGTTTCCACTCCCTGTCCCGATATGCTCTTCTTAGCTTGTTGCCACGATAGGGAGAGGATCCAAGTTCATGAAGGATTGAACACTAGACTTTTATTCCTCTTCAGAGTAGCCACCGGGGCTTCATTCCAGAACGTAGTGGAGCATGTTTGTGTTGTTGGGGGGATTAAACAAGAAAGTCATGCAAAGCAGGTAGAGAAGAAGGCCCGAAGGGGTGGGGTTTTTAGCAACTCCTTTTCGAAAAGTCAGAGTTCACAGGTATATTCAGGGCGTCCCGTTCACCCGCGACGCAGTGTCGGTGGGGTCCATCGAAATTATCACGCTTCCTGGCCAACATGGAGGTTATACTACTTCATCGGAGACCTACAGACCATGCATGTTACGAGTACGAAATAGGCCACATTAAGAAGTATTGCCCCGCACTCAGATAAAGTAGGCAAGGGACTCAGTATCAGGCTCCCCGAGCTCCGTTTGCACCAAATAGAGGGGGTAAAGATCGCGCACCGGCAGAGCGGGGTGGCCACATCGCGGGTAGGGGTGGTGCCCAGCCTAACCAAGGGCCCTCGGCAAAGTAGAGGCGACGAGCCGATTAACCGGACAGTAATCGTGGTGGTTCATAAAGGCGAGGGAACGGTCATTTGTACGTTTTCGAACCCAAGGCCGAGGCCTCCGATGCCGTCATCATGTGTACTATCTCGCTTATGACCGGATGGCTTCGTTTTATTTGATCCGGTTCTACTTTTCTTATGTGTCTACATATTTTTCTCGTGGGTTTGGATATGGTGTGTGATACTCTTTGATGTCCCTATTTATGTATCTACTCCGGTTGGGGATTCGGTGGTGATAGATAGAGCCTACCTTTTGTACAATTACTTTTATGGGGTATAGTACTTGGGTGGATTTGATGATCCTAGATATGGTAGATTTCGATGTCATTTTAGAAATGAGTTGGTTGTCCCCGCATTATGCTATACTAAATTGTTATTCTAAGACTGTTACCTTAGCTATGCCCGGGGCACTTAGAATTGAGTGGAAGGGTAACCTTATTCCCCTCCCTAAGAAAGTCATATCCTTCGTTCATGTTAGGAAGCTAGTGGAGAAGGGTTATCTAGCTTACTTGGCACATATCCGTGACACCAGTGCAGATACTTCATCTATTGATTCGATTCCAGTGGTACGCAAGTTTGCGGATGTATTCCCCATGGACTTGCCTGGTATGCCATTTGATCGTGACATTCATGTTAGGATTGATTTAGACCTAGGGACTTGTCCTATCTCCATTCCACCTAAAGAGTTGAATTGCTTGAAGAAAAATATTTTTTGATCAACCCTCATGAACTTCAATCTCTGCCAGCCATGGCCGAGAGTCTCTCTCTCTAACTCTAAAGGTTTCTATGTTTGTGAAGATGAAATGGTTTGCTTTGTCATCAAATTTCCTTAAATATGATGCCTCTAAGGTGGACACATGTCCCACTCATGGCTTGAGCCAATCAAATTTGGCCAAGCCATGGGTGGGACCCATACGACCACTTAATGACTAACTAGGATTAATTTAACATTAAAATAATCCCTAATCCCCACTTAACAATCCAATCATGGTTAATTAATCCCTAATCTCCAATAATATTTCTATACCAAATAAAATTTATAAGCAACTTGTGCATTAAAACAAAATCGGAGGTTAAAAAATCTCTACCTCGTATCCCAAAATAGTCTTGTCCTTAACTTGTTGCGATCTGCTTAAAATATCCCGACGTACAAAAATACGGGATATAACATCCTTCCCCCCTTTAGAACATTCGTCCTCGAATGTTAAACTAGTCTTACCGAGTCTTACGGGACTTCAGGGGAGTCTCTTTTATTGTTATAACATATAGCTTTATTTACCAATCAATATAATCAACGAGGAGTTTAGATTACCTGTAGGCATAGGAAACCAGTAGGGATACTTATTCTTCATCTCCTCTTCAAACCTTCCCAAGTCATCTCCTCCCCGTTATTGTTCCGCCACAATACTTTAACGGAAGCCACGTCTTTAGTACGCAATCTTCTCACTTGACGATCAAGTATAGCTATAGGGTTCTCCTCGTACGATAACTCCTCTGTCACTTGGATATCATCCACGGGGAATATTCTGGAAGGATCACCAACACATTTGCGAAGCATAGACACATGAAACACTGGGTGTACTGCTTCCAGATCAGATGGTAGGTCTAATTCATAGGCAACCTTGCCTATCTTACGGACAATCTGATAAGGCCCAATATATCTCGGGCTGAGTTTTCCCTTCCTGCCGAATCTCATAACACCCTTCATGGGTGATACTTTCAAGAATGCCCAATCACCAACCTGGAATTCTAAGTGTCGACGTCGATTATCTTTATATGACTTCTGTCGACTCTGAGCTGCTAATAACCTTTCCTGAATGAGTTTCACTTTATCAACTGCTTGCTGAATCATATCTGGGCCAATTAACTTAGTTTCACCAACATCAAACCAGCCAATAGGTGACCTGCACTTTCTGCCATACAAAGCCTCATACGGTGCCATCTGGATGCTAGAATGGTAGCTATTATTATAGGCAAACTCAATAAGTGGCAGATGATCATCCCAGCTACCTTTGAAATCGATAACACAGACCCGCAACATATCTTCTAGTGTCTGAATAGTACGCTCGGCCTGTCCGTCAGTCTGAGGGTGGAATGCCGTGCTAAGACTCACCTGTGTTCCCAATCCCTCCTGGAATGATCTCCAGAAGTGAGCTGTAAACTGAGCACCTCTATCAGATATAATAGATGTGGGAACTCCGTGAAGTCTTACTATCTCCTTAATATATAACTTTGCATAGTCCTCACTCGAATAGTAGTCCCGATTTGAAGAAAACGGGCCGATTTTGTCTGCCTATCTACAATAAACCATATGGAATCGTACTTCCACGGAGCGCGAGGTAAACCTGTAATGAAGTCCATATTAATTGCTTCCCACTTCCAAGTCGGGATCTCCATCTCCTGTAATAATCCACCAGGCTTCTGATGCTCGATCTTAACCTGTTGGCAATTTGGGCACTGAGCAACAAACTCTGCTATGTCCTTCTTCATACCATCCCACCAATACAAGCATCTGAGGTCATGGTACATCTTTGTAGACCCCGGATGAACAGAATAACGGGCATAGTGCGCCTCTCCCATAACCTGTCGCCGCAGCCCTGCAACCTCAGGTACACATAACCTGCCCCTATGTAGTAGTACTCCGTCAGGTGTAATCTCGAATGGGGTCTTCTCCTTTTCAGGGGCTGTATCTCTATACTGCGCCAGAACAGGGTCCTCGTACTGACGTCGCTTTACCTCTTCCATAATAGAGGATTCAGCAACTCCTCGGACAGAAACCCCAGTACCACCAGAATCAGCCAAACGGACTCCAAGGCTAGCTAGCTGATAAATCTCACGGACTATTTCCTTCCTTTCTGGTTGCACGTCCGTCAAGCTGCCCATAGACTTGCGGCTAAGTGCATCTGCTACAACATTCGCTTTCCCTGGATGGTATAGAATATCAACATCATAATCCTTCACAACTCTAGCCATCTTCTCCGCCGCAAATTCAACTCATTCTCGCTTAAAGATATCTTGGAGGCTTTTATGATCCGTATAAATATCAACATGCACGCCATATAGATAATGCCTCCATATCTTCAAAGCATGGATTACCGCTACTAGTTCCGGATCATGAGTAGGATAATTTTTTCGTGCTTTCGAGTGGCCGGAGGCATAGGCTATAACTCGCTATGCCGCATTAATACACAACCTAGCCAACACCGAAAGCATCACAATAAATGACATAACCGTCTCTGCCCTCGGAAGGGTTAGAACTCGGAGCCGTAGTCAACTTCTCTTTCAAGAATCGGAAGCTTCGTTCACAAGCATCGCTCCACCGGAACTTAGCCGCCTTTCCGAGTTAGCCTCGTTAAAGGCGCTGAAATCGAAGCAAACTTTTTCACAAATCTTCTGTAATATCCTGCTAGCCCCAAAAAACTACGTACCTTAGTAGGTGTCGTAGGTCTAGGCCAAGTCTTTACGGCCTCAATCTTCTGTGTATCTACCCGAAGGCCATTAGCTCCAATAATATGCCCCAAGAATGCTACTGAAGTCAACCAGAATTCACATTTAGAAAACTTAGCGTACAATTTCTGGTGCTGGAGCACCCCAAGTATCGTTCTCAGATGATCCGCATGCTCCTCTTCTGATCGTGAATAGACTAGAATATCATCAATAAATACAATCACGAACATATCTAGGAACGGCTTGAATACTCGGTTCATTAGATCCATAAATACTGCTGGAGCATTTATCAACCCAAAAGACATCACCCTAAACTCATAGTGCCCGTATCGGGTCCTGAAGGCAGTCTTTGGAATATCTGCCTCTCTTACCCGCGCCTGGTGATAGCCGACCGCAGTCTATCTTCGAGAAACACTTAGCGCCCCGCAACCGGTCAAATAAATCATCAATCCTGGGGAGGGATATCTATTCTTTATGGTCACCTTGTTCACCGTTCATAATCAATACACATCCGCGGCCGACCCATCTTTCTTTCTCACGAACAAGACCGGCGCTCCCCCAAGGTGATGTACTGGGTCTAATGAAGCCCTTCTCTAACAAATCTCTCACCGCTCCTTCAATTCTTTCGATTACCCGAAAGTGCCATTACGCAAGGAGGAATAGATATGGGCTGAGTATCTGGCAACACATCTATAGTAAACTCTATCTCCCGTTCAGGAGGAAAACCTGGAAGTTCATCTGGAAATACATCTGGAAATTCATTGACTACCGGGACTAACTGAAGAGTCGGTGCCTCTGCTTTCAAGTCATGCACACGAACCTATTGATAAATATAACCCTTTCTAACCATCTTCCTTGCCTTGAGGTATGAAATAAACTTACCCCTCGGCGATGCCGTATTTCCTAACCATTCAATAGTTGGCTCCCAAGGCGAAACCGAACTATTTTGTTTCTACAATCAACGTTAGCATAACAAGAAGCTAACCAATCCATACCCATAATAACATCAAACTCGGTCATATCTAACTCTATCAAATGCGCAAGGTATGACGACTATATATATTCACCGAACACCTTTTATATACACTTTGCACGTAACGGAATCTCCTACCGGTGTAGCTACCTCAAATGGTTCAATCGATTCCAGGTTTTATCCCGATACTACTAGCAACAAGGGAGATATATATGATAAGGTGGAGCCTGGATCTATCAATGCATATACGTCTCGAGAGAAAATCGATAATATGCATCGTAACCACATTTGGTGACGCTTCCGATCACAATCTACTAGCCAAAGCATATATGCGGTTCGAAGGACCGCTAGAATCGGAAGCTCCACCACGGCCTCGCCAAGCTCCGCCGGGACGGCATACCCCGCCCCACAGGCGCATGCTACGCGAAGAAGATGAACCGGAATCGACCCGGGTAAGAGCCGAGCCGCACCACCGGACTACCCCTCATACGGACGCTCCTCATGATATGGCTCGACGGCCGCAAAAAAACAAGTGCCGATAGCGAGACGGCATTCCCCCCGGATGGCGCTCGCCGCATCGAGAGCACCGAGGCATAGATGGCCTTGTGCGACCTCGCACTCCGAGGCATCTCGTGAACCCGAAGCCACGGAGCTTTTGACCGACTCCCAGAATACCATCTATCGAACCTCCTACCCGGAACCGCGGGGTGCACTCGGTCGTCGGGCCGGGGGGGATATCCGCTATCTTCGCCGAGGCTCGCCCTTGCCTCGAAACTCCCCAAAATAACCAGGGCCGATCTAGCCCTCTCGGGCCGGCCCTCGTCATGATCTCCGTCCGACGGACGCCCCTACGTCGATCCTCCACCCCCGCATAAGCTCGGTTCTCGGCAATATCCATACCGGCCGAGAAGCCATTATCATACGGCTATCAACCAAGTAACGATCCACCCCATCACATAATGATGCACCCTATCGCCCATATCAGCTACAATAGTGGGCGCGTTCAGTCAACGAATCAAACTCGAGACTATAATCCCGAACACTCGCCATTCTCGCCTCGGATGTAGGAATCTATCCACTACGCTCGCCTCATCTCCCGGAGGTAGAAAATGGCCCGTAAAGGCCTCCACGAACTCATCCCATGCATCGGGCCGAGGAGCATCCTCACCCCTAGACAACTCCCGGACTCATACCAATTAACGGCTACATCACGCAACCGATACGAAGCCAACTCGACGGACTCGGTCCGGAAGCTCTAATTATCGTCAATATGCACGCCGCACCGCCAAATAAACTCTTGTGGATCCTCCGCGGTCTTTGACCCGTAGAACTCTGGGGGATTACAAGTTAAGAAATCACGGGCCCTCAAACTATCATGTCTGTCCGCATAGTTACCTCCCCAATCCGTGCTCGCGAGCTTCGCCCCGACACTAATACGGTCGGCGGGCTCGAACCGTCTCTCCGGCCTATCCTCCGCCCCTCGGGCCGAGGAGCCGGGAGGCTCGGCATCGGAACCTCGGGAGGGGCGGTGGAGCCGCCTCGATCTGCCCGCCGGGCCGCCCCCATGCTCTTACCGGTAGCGGCGGTGTGAGGAGCTCGCCGACCGGAGCACAACCTCAGGCATAAGCTGGGCGTGGGCCCTAGTTGTTGACGCCCAATTTTGTCTCTCCTTTATTCCAATTTATTTTCTCGGGTTTTTAAATTTATTAACGAGCTAAATACTTTGTTTTCACTACTATTTTTTATTACTATTAGCATCATTACTTTCATTATTTTATCACAAATTTTAAATGGTTCGTCATCGTTTCATGTTAGATTTGTACTGTGAAATTAATTTTTTTTTACTTTATACACACTAATTACTATTTATCTGTACATAATATATTTGTACTAGTTATTAAATTAAAAGCCCAGGAATAATTAAAATGAAGGAGGAATGACCACAATTTCAACTAAATTAATGGCCCAAACGATCAAGCCCATTATCCATTCAACCAAATCGACCCGACCAGCCCAAAACAGATCAGCCCACAGCCAAATCCACCCATCCAGCCTACTATTCCTACCCGACCCGACCCAACTTTCACATTTCTTCACTTCTAACCTTTTCCCTTCTCTCCTCTCTCTTCTTCGTCTCCCTTCCCCATTTCCCTTTTCATGAAATCTGCCAGAACCTTGCCCGAAATGGAGCCCGTGTTTTTTCCATTTTTCGAGTAGTCTTCCA
>NC_081352.1:48878910-48903189 GCF_029784015.1 Lycium ferocissimum
TAAATGGGTAGTTGGTATAATTTATTTTCCTCAAACATATTTATACAACGTTGTACGGTCCACGTTATCTTGTTTTATTTATAACTAAAATCTTTTACGTAAATTATTATTTTTCTACAAGTCCTATTTTAAATAGCACTCTTTATATGTCCGTCTATAACTTCAACAATATTTGCAAAGCCATCTTCTTTCCTATCATACTATATTTACACTTAGCCTAATTAAATTTGAATCCGGTCGGTTAACCATTATTAATGGAATTTAGAGGATGCCTAATACCTTCCCTCTAGATTAGTTGAACCCGTACCTAGAATCATTTGGTTTCATAGACTTTAAAATAAAATTAACTTTAGATAATTACTTTAATTAACTTTAGGTGCCCTAATTCACCGTAAATAATTAGGTGGCGACTCCATAACTTTAATTAACCCCGAAAATATCGGGATGTTGTAAACTATTTTGACTCCGGTTAAAATAGGGTATAACACTAGTAACTCTCCGAATACGGGCCGGTCTCTCGACCTTGCCTTCTTTCTTCGGAGCACCGTCGCTTTCTTTGGAGGCATCTCTGTAAACATAATAATCCGTTAGGGAGGAATTATCCTGATAATACAGCTCTATCGCACGATCTAGAATAAGAAGGAAAGATAACATCCTAAATGTCCCGTAGCTTCCTGTTTATAGATGTGGTGCACAACACACCGATAAACAAGACTCTACTAGACACGGTCTGTAGACACTCCGAGGATGAACTACTCTGATACCACTTTTGTCACGACCCAACCTCGTAGGTCGTGACTAGTGCCCGAGTTGGACACTCGTATGCACCTGTTAACTACAATCATCCACAACTAGCATAATAAGGAACTTATAAATAAAAAAGGCAAGACGTCGTCTCAAAACTGTCGCATTATATAGACGTATCATAGCAATTTGTTTCCTGGGGAGTTACAACTTTCAACAAATATCATAGTACATAAGCCGGCAAGGCTATCGTAATATAAGGGAACATCCCCGCCATACACGAGCCGACAAGGCTACCATAACACGCGACTCTCAAAACATATCTCGTTTATATACGTTAGTTTATTGTGGCCGCCACTACACATAACATCCCAAAATATATATATATATATATATATATATATACGCAAGCCGACAAGGCTACCATAACACACGACTCTCAAAACATATCTGTTTATATCTACGCAAGCCGACAAGGCTGCCACTACACACAACATCCCAATATATATATATATATATATATATATACGCAAGCCGACAAGGCTACTATAACACACGACTCTCAAAACATATCTGTTTATATCTACGCAAGCCGACAAGGCTACCACTACACACAACATCCCAAAATATTTATATATATATACGCAAGCCGACAAGGCTGCCACTACGAATGGGGACGTCCCAAACATAAATCATACGGACGAACCGAACAAGAATCGTATACAAACCCACACATATGTCTACGAGACCTCTAGGTAACAACGGATCATATGACGGGACGAGGGCCTCGCCGTGCCTCGGATAGACACATATATACAACAAAAGGATGTACCAAAAATCTAGGCTCCGGAACAAGGGAGCACTCCAAGATAGCCGAATGGATATCTAAGGCGGCGGATCACCAAAAAATGAGCGTCCGTACTGCGGGTACGAAACGCGGCCCCCGAAAGGGGTCGGTACGGAATATGTCGAGCATGTAAAGCATGGCATCTAGTGAACATGATCATCGAAATAAGGAGTGTGAAAACTAGTACAATAACGAGAAAACCACAAGGCTTACACTTTGAACATAAATCATACGTGTCAATATCATATCATCCAACCCGTTATGGGACTTAGTGACATAATTAGATAATCATCCGTACATATGCATATATATAACGTGTCTCGGCCCTCTAGTGAGGGATTCGGTAAATAAAATCATCATATACATGTACATATAACGTGTCCCGGCCCTCTAGTGAGGGGCTCGGTGAATAAAGTCATCATGTGCCATCCTGGCCGCCATCCCCATATCATCATATCATCATGTCATCATATTATCATATACATATACATATAACGTGTCCCGACCCTTTAGTGAGGGACTCGGTGAATAATGCAGTGGATCTGTGCACGAAAACATGTCCTGGCCCGGGACTCGGTGAAAGATGTATGATGCACGACGGAAGTAATGGGTAACCATATGCACCCAAATCATCTTTTGAGACTTAATAGATAAGTAGACTAATTAATTCTCGAGTGTCGTGAGGATAACCATATTAAGTTCTCTCTAAATGTCATTACGAACTATATAAAGGAAAGTCAAGGATCATAGACATGTATCAAATCAATACGAGACAGCTTATGAAAGTTAAGGATATTATTCATTATAGAATCATTTAGGAATAGGAACTTTTATGCATCATTCACTATTCAATCATATAAAAGACTCGAGGGCAATAGCTCGACTATCTTGAGAGTTCTAACATCAAGAAGTGAATAAAAATCATAAATCATGCTCGGAACTTGTGAATAGAATTACCGCAAAGCTCATATCATATCTTACTTACATCGAGGACATGCCAAAAGAAAGAAGGGATAAACTTTACATACCTTTAGCGTTTACTCACAACACAACACGTATACGGCTATACAATAGTGTACCGACAGCCCTATATTAAGACGTCAAGAACTACGATTAAACTACGAAGAGATTCAAAACGTATCCTAACATTAATAATTCCTTTCGAGATAATTAGACGACGCTTCACTTATATCCAAACCAACTACATACAACCAAGCCAACATCACTAATCATGCATTCAAGTATCAACCCGAGACTTATTCAAACATGACTCGAGGACATTCGGACAGCCCGTACAACACTTCAAAACGACCCAATCAACACACAATACAACACATAATCTTCCAAGTTCAACAAGAATAACAACAACACATTCTTTTCTTCCAAATTCATGAACTATACCAACAATCCATACGCTACAATATTATCCATATAAACGTAAGAAACTATATTAACAAGATACTAACTTCTCTGACAACCCACCAACGATTTCAACTCCAATTTGAACCATCAACTACTTTCATTTTCATCACAAAATCCATAACAACAACAACCAAAATACCAAGCAAAATCAATTTACCACTTCCTACACAAGCAGCCCCTACACGGCTTCAACACCAACACACAAAGTTCCATGGATTTCATTCATTTCTACACACTACAACACGCACAAACCATCCATAATATATGCAAAAGAGGATTAAACTTTACCTTAGACACTTGATTTCTCAACTTGACTAGAATTTGTGCCTTGAATTTAATACTTGTTCTTGCTATCTAGGATCAATCCCACGTTGATATACACCTTCTAAAGAGTTGAATTGCTTGAAGAAAAATATTTTTTGATCAACCCTCATGAACTTGATCTGCGGCCGGCAGGCCGAGTCTCTCTCTAACTCTAAAGGTTTCTATGTTTGTGAAGATGAAATGGTTTGCTTTGTCATCAAATTTCCTTAAATATGATGCCTCTAAGGTGGACACATGTCCCACTCATGGCTTGAGCCAATCAAATTTGGCCAAGCCATGGGAGTGAACCCACACGGCCACTTAATGACTAATTAGGATTAATTTAACATTAAAATAATCCCTAATCCCCACTTAACAATTCAATCATGGTTAATTAATCCCTAATCTCCAATAATATTTCTATACCAAATAAAATTTATAAGCAACTCGTGCATTAAAACAAAATCGGAGGTTAAAAAATCTCTACCTCGTATCCCAAAATAATCTTGTTCTTAACTTGTCGCGATCAGCTTAAAATATCCCGATGTACAAAAATACGAGATATAACACTATGGTGGAGGGCATATGTGGAATGTTGGCCAGCTGGGTCTCCTCCGTTGACTTGGATCCCGATTTTATTCGATGTTCTTGGATAAGTTCGTCCTCGCTTTACTCGAGAGACCAAAAGAAGGATGAGTTTGCTAATATTGATTAGGGAAACTCATCGGTTGCTGTGTACAAGTCCCGTTTCCACTCCCTGTCCCGATAT
This sequence comes from Lycium ferocissimum, assembly GCF_029784015.1. Taxonomy (NCBI): domain Eukaryota; kingdom Viridiplantae; phylum Streptophyta; class Magnoliopsida; order Solanales; family Solanaceae; genus Lycium; species Lycium ferocissimum. The sequence goes on from NC_081352.1 coordinate 48,882,996, forward strand.
GCTCTTCAGTTGTTGCCCACTGAGGGGGAGAGGATCCAGAAGTTCATGAAGGGATTGAACACTAGACTTCAGCTATCAGCTCTTCAGCTTGTAGCCACTGGGGCTTCATTCCAGAACGTAGTGGAGCATGTTCGTGTTGTTGGGGGGATTAAACAAGAAAGTCATGCAAAGCAGGTAGAGAAGAAGGCCCGAAGGGGTGGGGTTTTTAGCAACTCCTTTTCGAGAAGTCAGAGTTCACAGGTATATTTAGGGCGTCCCGTTCAGTCCGCGATGCAGGTGTCAGCTGGGGTTCCATCAGGGGCAAATTATCACGCTTCCGGTCAACATGGAGGTTATACTACTTCATCAGCTTCTGTTCAGAGACCTACGCTAGACCATGCATGTTACGAGTACGGTGAAATAGGCCACATTAAGAAGTATTGCCCCGCACTCAGATAGAGTGGGCAAGGGACTCAGTATCAGGCTCCCCGAGCTCCGTTTGCACCAAATAGAGGGGGTAAAGATCGCGCACCGGCAGAGCGGGGTGGCCACATCGCGGGTAGGGGTGGTGCCCAGCCTAACCAAGGCAGTCCTCAGGCAAGTAGAGGCGGACAGTAGCCCGATCGGGGCAGGGCCCATACCGGACAGGGTAATCGTGGTGGTTCATAGGCTACAGGAGGGAACGGTCATTTGTACGTTTTTTCAGGTAGACCCAAGGCTGAGGCCTCCGATGCTGTCATCACAGGTACTATCTCAGTTTATGACCGGATGGCTTCTGTTTTATTTGATCCGGGTTCTACTTTTTCTTATGTGTCTACATATTTTTTACGTGGGTTTGGATATGGTGTGTGATACTCTTGATGTCCCTATTTATGTATCTACTCCGGTTGGGGATTCGGTGGTGATAGATAGAGCCTACCCTTCTTGTACAATTACTTTTATGGGGTATAGTACTTGGGTGGATTTGATGATCCTAGATATGGTAGATTTCGATGTCATTTTAGAAATGAGTTGGTTGTCCCCGCATTATGCTATACTAAATTGTTATTCTAAAGGCTGTTACCTTAAACATGCCGGGGCACCATTGAGTGGAAGAGTAACCTTATTCCCCTCCCTAAGAAAGTCATATCCTTCGTTCATGTTAGGAAGCTAGTGGAGAAGGGTTATCTAGCTTACTTGGCACGTATCCGTGACACCGGTGGATACTTCATCTGTGATTCGATTCCAGTGGTATGCGAGTTTGCGGATGTATTCCTCATGGACTTGCCTGGTATGCCATTTGATCGTGACATTCATGTTAGGATTGATTTAGACCTAGGGACTTGTCCTATCTCCATTCCACCTTATAGGATGACACCAGTAGAACTCAGGAAATTGAAAGAACAGTTGCAAGATCTTTTGAGTAAAGGGTTTATTCGCCCGAGTGCCTCTCCTTGGGGTGCTCTGTGTTGTTCGTTAAGAAGAAGGATGGGTCTATGCATTTATGTATTGATTCTTTGCCAGCTGAATAAGGTAACTATCCGGAATAAGTATCCCATTCCTCGTATTGATGACTTATTTGATCAGTTACAGGAAGCTTCTATGTTCTCTAAAATTGACTTAAGGATATCCCCAATTGAAGATTCGAGCAGAGGATATTCCTAAGGCAGCTTTTCGGACCAGGTATGGACACTATGAGTTCTTGGTTATGTCTTTCGGGCTTACTAATGCCCCAGCTGCGTTCATGGATTTGATGAACAGTGTGTTTAAGCCTTTTTTAGACTCATTCGTAATAGTGTTCATTGATGATATCTTGGTGTACTTAAAAAGTAAGGAGGAGCATAAGAAACATTTGAGGATTGCTCTTGGGGTATTGCGGGAGAAGGAGCTGTATGCTAAATTCTCCAAGTGTGGTCGGATTTGTCACTGTGTCCTTGCTTGGGGCGTGTAATTTCGAAGGACGGGATTATGGTAGATCCTCGGAATATTCGGGCGGTCGGGGGTGGGCTAGGCCAGCGTCGGTGATCGAGATCCGTAGTTTCATGGGTCTGGCTAGCTACTATCCTCGGTTTGTGAAAGGGTTTGCCTCTATTTCTTCTCATTTGACTCGCTTGACTCAGAAAGAGGTCCCGTTTCAATGGTCTAACGAGTGTGAGGAGAGCTTCCAAAAGCTCAACACATTGTTGACTACAATGCCTATTCTAGCATTGCCTGTGGAGGGAAAGGATTTTGTAGTTTATTGTGATGCTTCACGATCTGGTTTGGGTACTGTTTTGATGCTGGAAAAGAAGGTGATTGCCTATGCTTCTTGGCAGTTGACAGTGCATGAGAAGAACTATCCTACTCATGACTTAAAGTTGGTAGCGGTGGTGTTTGCGTTGAAAATCTGGAGGCAATACTTGTATGGTGTCCCTTTGTGAGGTGTATCTTGACCACCACGATTTACGATGTGTTCACTCGAGAGGATGCGAACTCGGCGGCGGAGATGGATGGGCCCACATTGAAAGATTGTAATCACCATTGTATCATCCTTGTAAGGAAAATGTAGTGGCTGACGTATTGAGCAGGAAGTCGGCTAGTATGGGAAGTCCGACTCGTTTGATTTGAGGTTCAGACTTTGGCTAATAGTTTTATGAGGCCGGATATTTCTAACATGAGCAGGGTGTTGGCTTGTGTTGAGGCTCGGTCATTATTTTTGGAGCATATTAAGGCTAAGTAGTTTGAAGATGCTAAGTTGTGCAAAATTCGTGACAAGCTATTGCGTGGAAAGGCCAAGGAGGCCGAGATTAACGAAAAGGGGGTACTACGGATTAAGGGACGAGTTTGCGTGCCACGTGTGGGTGATTTGATCAAAACCATTCTGACAGAGGCTCATAGTTCGAGGTATTCCATTCATCCTGGCGCGACTAAGATGTGTCGTGATGCGAGCGGCACTGCGGTGGTCAGGATGAAGCGTGATATAGTGGAGTTTGTTTCTCGATGTACGAACTGCCGGCGTGAAGTATGAACATCGAAGCACGGGGTACATTTCAGAGGATGCCCATTCCTGAGTGGAAATGGGAAAGGATAGCCATCGACTTCGTAGTTGGTCTTCTGAAGACGATGGGAAAGTTTAACTCTATCTGGGTTATTGTTGACGAGTTGACTAAGTTTGCCCACTTTATTCCGGTAAATATAACTTATGATGAAGAGAAATTGGTTAAAATTTACATTCGTGAGGTTGTTAGGCTTCATGGGGTTCCTATCTCCATTGTGTCCGACAGGGGCACAATGTTCACATCCAGATTTTGGGAGTGTTTGCATGAGGAGTTGGGTACGAAGTTGGATCTTAGTACAACATTCCACCCACAGACTGATGGGCAGTCTGAGCGGACCATCCAGGCGCTTGAAGATATGCTTCGTTCGTGTGTGATAGACTTTGGTGGGCATTGGGACCAGTTCTTGCTTTGGCCGAATTTGCATATAACAATAGCTACCACCCGAGTATCAATATAGCTCCGTTTGAGGCATCTTATGGGAGAAGGTGTAGGTCTCTTATTGGGTGGTTTGATGCATTTGAGGTGAGACCTTGGGGCAGCGCATCTTTGCGGAGTCCACAGAAAGTAAAGGTGATTCAAGATAAGCTTCTAGCAGCCCAAAGTAGGCAGAAGGAGTATGCGGACCGTAAAGTCCAAGATCTTGAGTTTGGAGAGGGAGAGCAAGTGTTGTTGAAAGTCTCACCCATAAAGAATGTGATGAGGTTCGGGAAAAAGGGTGCTTAGCCCGAGGTACATTGGGCCGTTTGAGATCCTTAAGAGTGTGGGGGAGGTAGCTTAGAAGTTGGCCTTGCCTCCGGGTCTATCAGGCGTTCATCCGGTGTTCTATGTTTCGATGTTGAAGAGGTACCACGGGGATGGTTCGCACATAATCTGGTAGGATTCGATTTTGTTAGATGAGAATTTGACATATGAGGAAGAGCTCGTTGCCATCTTAGATAGGGATGTTCGCAAGTTGAGGTCCAAGGAAATAGCCTCTGTGAAAGTTCAGTGGAAGAATCGTCCAGTTGAGGAAGCTACTTGGCAAACAGAATCTGATATGCGTAGCAAGTATCCTTAGCTTTTCGCCGAGTCAGGTAATTTTTCATAGATTCCTTATCCTTGTTCGTTCGGGGACGAACGGTGTTTTAATTAGTATCTGGTGTAACGACCCTTCCGGTCATTATGGGAAATGTAGGATCACCCCACCAAATAGAACCTTCCCAAGGGTAGTACGAGCTAATAGAAACTCAATTTTATAAGTCTAAGAACTGAAAAATTGGCTTGTTTGTGGTTGTTGTTTTATTTTATTAAGTCCGTCGGCGGGTGGCGTATAAAATTAGAACTCCGTTGGGAATTCCTAGGCCACAGGTGGATTCGTATGACGTTCTTATGTATATGTGTATGTTTTGTTTGTGCTTGTGAGGCCTCAGATGAAATGTTGGGTGATAGAGGGGAAAACTGGCAAAAGTCGAGCTTACTGCCCAATTTGGACCGCTACGGCGAGGCTTGTACCGCTATAGCGGTGAGTCACTCGCCGCCAGCAGTCGATCAGTATTTCATGTGTCCGTCGTGGCGGGCCATGTCTCGCTATGGCGGTGTCTTTATAGCGGAGCATTGGCCGCCATAACGGTGGTGAGGTTGCTTTTGGTCTGCTATAGCGGGCACTTGGCCACTATAGCGAGACCGCCGCAGCGGTCGACGGATGGCAGAATGCCATGTTTTAAACACTTAGTCCCACATTCTTTATTCATAATACTCCAACACAGTTCCCCATATGCACCTAGGGTGAAATTTCAAGCTAGGGCAAGAAAACTCTTGAGAGATAAGTCTTCTCTATTCCTTTCAATCATTTCGTATCATCTTCATGATTATCACCCCTTTTATGGGTCTTCCATGGTGAAATTTGTAATAGTAACCATAGGAATTAATAAACCTTCTATACTTGATGGGTTATGACGGTTATCACTTATTTATCATCTAATGGCTTGGGTTAACCCCTCTTAATCATGAATTGAACCTTTAGAGCCATAAACTAAGTGAATTGAGACCTAAGGTTCCATAAAAATAGTAGCTTGACCATGGAAACTGCTTGTAAGTGATGAGTTCATCATATATTGTTGTAAATTGATGGTTAGTGGTTACTAAGGCCATTTTTAGGTTGTTTTACACCTAGAAATCATTCGCCCATTGGAATGGGGCTAAGGGAAGGGTGTTTTGTATTGATTTGTGACTAGAATAATTATGACTCATTGAGCATTCTATTTGCTAGACTTTGAGTGTTCCGAGGCTTTACGGAAGGAAAAAGCTGTAGCAGAGTGACTCGAGTTGTTCCAGCTCTACGTTGAGGTAGGTTGCGGTCTACTTGAGTTAGAATTTGATTAGCTGATTGTATGTGTTGTGAATTCATTAGGAGAAAGCATGTCTAGTCTTCATGCATGATATTGTGTGGTTGAACTCCTATGTGAAATTGATTGAGTGATTGTGTAGGCTTCGTGCCACTATTCATGTGTGTTGAATCTACAGTTGATGTGTTTGTGATGAGAAGTTAATATGCTTCTCGATGATGTTGTGATACGAAATGATGATTTGAGCATTGATAATAGGAGGGCAGGATATACCGTTACGTACAAATATATGGAAAGGCATATATGTGACCTAGATTATAGCTCGTGGTTCGAGGTTTTTTCCGAAAATGAGGGATACATTGATGTGGTTCGCGTCCGAGGTTCTTTTCGGGAGCAGAGGTTTATGCTCGGGTCCGATGAGTATCCGAACTGAGTGGTAAATAGACACCATGGGGCCCCTGCACGTCATGACTAATGAGCAATGACATCAGTTATCATGTGTGTACAGTGATTATGGTATTTGTGGTAGACTTATTCCCGTGTTGTGGTTTTCTGTTGACTGAGTTCTTGATTGTTCTTGGTTGACTTGCCATGGTGTATTTATTTCACGTCTGTTGGCCGGCTTGTTTATTCTATTGATTTTATGAGATATGCATGATACTAATCTTAGTCGGCCTATAATATCTACCGGTACGTAGTGTTTGTACTCATACTACTTCTTTGCATTCTTTTGAGTGCGTTGTGATACGAGATTGCTACCCGCCCTCACATATAGCATTAAGGACATTTGTTGCTGATTTAGGGTGAGCTCCTATCCATGCCAGGCCGCCTGAAGATCTTCCTCTTATGATGTCTATTTCCTATTCTGGACATTATGGATATTTATTAGACAGATTTCATTCCTTAGACATGTTCGTTTAGAGTCCTCGTACGATGACTTTCGGATTTTGGGAATTTTGTAATAGTTTGAACTTCCGTATTTACTTCAGTATTTTATGGCATGACTTATTTTGATTATCTTGTGCTTGAATGAGTAATAACTTATTAATTTGGTTAATATAAAAACAGACTTGAATGAATAGACGACTTGTGTCTTGGTTCGCCTACTAGGAGTTAGTGTGGGTGCCAGTCATGGCGGGTTAGGTTATGACATCCTCAAACTCGGATTCTCTGATTTGATAAAACCGCAACTCTGAACGCGATCAGTAGGCCCCACACTCAATATCACAAGTACCAACATGGGTATGCCAACAACTTATCAATGTCACAAGTACCAATATGGGTACGCCACAATATATTAGTGTCACAAGTACCAACATGGGTACGCCAACAATATCATCAACAACTACACAGGTCATACAGAACTCTATCCTCGTATCAACGTCAAAAGTAAGGTACCACCATATCACAATCAAGATGTAACAACAGTTCCCAATATCTACTAACAACACGTGGCATCAAGCCAACACAATAGAATAATCAAGTCATAACACAACGAGGTGGCTAGCCCCAATCACGCAACAGGGCCCAACCTAAGACGATATCCAACGCAACTTCATACCTGAAGGTTTACATGATATCTCCAACAATAATCTAAATATATGCCTCGCTACACGAAGTCTCACCAAGGGTAAGCCATAACCTACCTGGATGGCCGAACAACAAACACCGACAATCACTCTTTCTCCTTCCCCTTCCGCTGAGCCTCAAGATCAAAGAAGTCTAGGCATATTCAAAATCTAGATTAGAAATAATGAAGATCGGTACCAATATCGCTATCATTCAATTTAGGTCAAAACCAACCCAAAGGGGAAATGGTACCCACAAGGGAAAAACGAGAAATTCGGGGGTAAAATATCAAATTAAACACTAGGTGATCAAAACCCATCAACTAATTGTTAATTTAACTCAAAGGTTCACCCAATTTCGAAATTCAAGCAAAACCCCCAATTTTGGGTATAAACCTTAACTCTTAGATTCAAGAATTCAACACTAATAATGGGAGATATAGGATTAACAACCTTAGATGCATCATAATTTAGCATGAACCCAATCAATTAATCAAGATTACAAGCCTAGAAAGAAGAACTCATAAAAACTCTCTTTTAATCCACAAGTTCTTAAAGAAACTAGCACATTTTATAGATTTTCCTATGATGATTAATGGAATTAGGAATGGTAATGAAGATGGAAGAACTTAACACAATGATTCTCCCCCAAGAAATGCCTTGAAATGCTCCCAAAAGCTCTATTTTCGGAGTGGGTAATGAATGAAAGACTTAGGGCCTTTTAAAAAGAAATCTGGTCCGTCGGCCACTTCCGCGGGCAGGCCAGCGCTTTCGGGCTATCGCTTTGGTGGTTCGGCCGGCGCTTTCGAGCTACTGCTTCAGCGGTTTGCGTGTTTCCGCCTACCGCTTTGGCGCCAAAGCGATCACCAGACACCAGAAATCGACCCTCGGAACCATCGCGGAACCTCTCGAACACAAATCAAATATGCAGATATACATAAAAACACACTACGAACGTACTCGTGGCCTCGGAATTTCCATTAAAGGTCTCGTTGACCGATTCAACCCCCGATACCTCAAAAGTAACTTTCCATCTCAAGTCTCAAAATGCACCAGAGTGCATTGGGAACCGAACCAAATATGCACACAAGTTCTAAACGACCATCCGGACCTCTCGGAATCGATGGATTTTTGAAAAAGGTCCGTTTACCCAAAAGTCAACTTTGAGTCAACTATTTTTTGCTTTAAGCCCAATTTTCACAAAAAGTCACCCGAATCAAATCTAAATACCTCGAGAAGCGTGTCAACGGTCCCCTCGGGTCAAAAGTGAACTAGCCAAGCTCAAAAAAAGGTCAAAAGGGTCGGAGATGCAATAACGACCAAATGGGTCGCTACAGATACTTTACAAATCACTGCTAGGCATATTAATATTATGCTAAAGCAACAAAATTACGCCAGTATTTACATGAGAATAGTCGGCGAACAAATTATTTCATTACATGATAGAATTGAAAAATTATTTTCCAAAATTGGAAAATTACATCATTCTGCTAATTTTAAAGAAAAAAAGCAGGAAACCATTGCCACTCCTAGCGTGCAGCCTCCTCCTGAAATCAAAGACTTTATAAGTTAAAAGCTTTTTCAGATGTGGAGCAGTTGCTTGATGATAGGTTTAAGGATTAAAAATTAGTCCGCTTATAGCTGCCGAAGGAGATGATTCTGACCTTTCGGATCAAGATTATAAACAACAGGTGCTAGAAGAAATTAATAAGATATCGGAAGCATATGCTCGAAAGCCTTCTCAATGGACACTATACTATCCTCATCGTACTCCTCAGGATGTATTGCTCGAAGAACATGAGCATATTATTACCAACAGTTATAGTGGTAAAGAGATTTATGAATGGAATATTGATGGTTATACCGAGGGACAAATTTATACCTTGGTAATTCTAATGTACAACACAATTTGCAAGGCCAATAAAAATAGTGATAGGAACATTGCTGAAATGATTATTGCTGATTTTACTGGCCAATTGAAAGGATGGTGGGATAATTATTTAACCCAGGAAAAACGCGGTAGAATTCTAACCGCTATCAAGTAGGAACAGGGAGAACAAGGAGCTGTTCAGGTACAAAATGATGTATACTCATTGGTTATTATATCATAGAACATTTCTCGGGCAGATGGTCTGATAATAATGAAAATAATAGGACCATGCTTCAGAACTTGAGATGTAAAACCCTTACCTCATTTAGGTGGTATAAGGATGTATTCCTTAGTAGGGTCATGGAATGTCCTGAGTGTAATAACACCAATTGGAAGTCCAAGTTTATAGATGGACTACCTAGACTTTTTGCAGAAAGAGTGAGGAAAGCTCATAGAAAAGGAGAAACTAACATCAATTATGCTGAATATACCTACAGCAAGTTAATAGGTACTTGTGGCCAAGAAGGTTTATCCTTATGCAATGAGAATAAATTAAATCAGCAGATTAAGAGACATCGTCTAAATGAAAGACAAAAATTAGGAGAATTTTGTGGACAATTTGGTATGGATATTCCACAAACCAAAGCGCCTCATAGGCATGAGAACAAGAAGAAAGACTTCCAAGCTTGGAAAAGAAAGCAAGAAGGAAAAAGGAATCCAAGAAAAGGAAGGATTTTATTAAATCCAAAAATCCTAAATCTTGCTGGAAATGTGGTCGAACAGGCCATTATTATAAAGACTGCAAAATTAAGGAAAAAATTAAAAGCCTTAACATTGATGAAGAATTAAAGGAGACATTGTCTAAATTATTATTGAATTCAGAACCGGAGGATTCAAGTTTTGATTCAGATATATCAAAAGATTTTACTTCAAATGAAGTGCTCAGAGTTCTTGAAAGTGAAAGTTATATTTCATTGGATTTTGATGAGGAATGTGCTCCTTGTCAAGTGGGACAGCCTTGTACTAGTAAAGGCGATAAAGAAGAAGATGTGTTTTATAATATCTTCTCACAGTTCAAAAATTTGAATATCAATGTCTTAGATGGTGATAACCTGGTAGACTTATTAAAGATTATTAAGGATCCAGAGCTTAGGTCTCAGATCATTGACAAAATTCACCAAACACCTGAAATTTAAGGTGAAATATAGAGTCAAGAGTCATCAGGTCCATACACCATGTATGAAGTGAAAAGACTTCTTATACAAAGGAGAAATATTATAAGTAATCCTACCACAACACAAGATTTAGAAAAAGAGATTGATAATCACAAGAAGGAGATTTCAAATCTCAAAAAACATAATACCATTTTGGATGAAAGAATTTCCCGAATTGAGGGAAAGGAGAAACAAATTATCGAAACCCCAAACACTGCAGATGCAACAACGGGAAGTACAAGTAATAGGGAGAGTGGAGAATTTCTCAAAACACTTGAGATAATTACTTCTCAATAGTTTTTTAGCAAAATTACTCTTTTAATTTATTATAATTTTAAAAAGAAATTCTTGCTCTAGTTGATAATGGAGCTGATTTAAACTGTATTCAAGAAGGATTAAATCCCTCCAAATATTTTCATAAAACTACTCATAGTCTTAGATCTGCTAATGGGCAGAAAATGGAAATTGCTTTTAAATTACCAAAAGCTTATATTTGCCAAGGAAAGGTTTGTATACCAGAAAGTTTTATACTGGTAAAAAATATTTCAAACCAGATTATATTGGGCACTCCATTTTTTCAAAAAATATTTCCTATTTTTAAATGGGATGAGAAAGGTATAATAGGAACCTTTGAAGGAAAAGAAGTTAAATTTCAGTTTATAACTTAACCCTTTTCAAGAATTATAAAGGAAATCTAAGACAAGTTGATGAATAAACATCAACAAATCAATTTTCTTAAACAAGAAATTTATCATATAAATATTGAAGAAATTTTACAAAATTCTAAATTGCAACAAAAAATAGATCTTATGAAAAACCAGTTTTCATTACAAATTTGTAGTGAACATCCTGATATTTTTTGGAATAGAAAAAAGCATGTGGTCACTCTTCCATACGAGGATAACTTCAATGAAGGAAATATTCCTACAAAATCAAGACCATATCAAATGAATTCGAAATATTTAGAATTATGTAAAAAGGAAATTACTTTCCTTTTACAAAAAGGTCTCATTCGGCCTTCAAAGTCTCCATGGTCATGCATTGCTTTTTATGTTAATAAACTTGCTGAACAGGAATGAGGAGTTGCTAGATTGGTTATAAACCGTAATAGTTTCTTCAGTGATTTTTACCACCTGCTTTGAGACCTAATTTCTCAAAAGTACCCATCTGATATATTAATCTGGGATGAATTTTAGGGATAGTCCATTTATTAAGAATATCTAATTGCTGAGACATATCATATTCTTCCTTTTTACTATTTCTAATAGTATTTTTACTCCTAAGAAAATGTATGTTGAACTTATATCACCTATTACTACTGTTGTACTATGGCTCTATACCATTAACTTGACAGGATCGCACGGTGAGATGATATTGCAGAGGGACTTTTGGCAAGGAGGTTGTCCAATTCAGAACAGATCCAAAAATAGACCTAATGCCACCTCGGCTCAGCGGGCACACAAACAGGATCATCAGCCTGAATTTGAACAGTCTGCCTGGGTTATTCTCTGCCTGACCTTAGTACCATCTTTAGTGAATCCTAACTAATTCAAACATTTTCACCATTATACTTAATAGTCTAGTGTGATATAGTTCAACACAAGTTATTTAGCATGTCATTTAGGCTAAATATGAATATGAATTAAAATTTAAAGCAAATTAAATAAAAAATAAAATTACCTACAATTGAAAGTTGTGCTCCGCAGGGATGGAGATATAGTAACAACAACATTTTATTAGAGAGAGTATTTTTACAAGTAGAGAAGGGGGGTTCGTCTAAGCCTACCTTCTACTTTAATTTTTTGATCCTTATATAATGGATCAGTACTAGAAAATGACAAAATAAAAGATAAGAAAGGCCAATAATGGCCGACAAGATTAAAAGTAAACTTAAAACGTGGCTAGTCTAAAAAGCTAGTCTAAAAGAAAAAGTACAATAATCATAAAAAACAAAAAAAAATTCTTTATTAAAGTTATGCTTTTATAAAACAATCTTTAGTGGCGGGGTCCACTTATCATTTCATCTTTTCTTTCCTCTTGTCGTTTGCAGACATGGAAGATTCTTCCAACTGGCCTTTGAATTTTGCCATAAATTCTTTAATATCTTTTGGATCATCAAGACCTTGAGATTCCCCTGCTAGACAAGTGTGGTCTTCTTCATCATCATCTGTGGTATCACCAACGGATGCCATAGATATGTCTGAAGGCATTTCTATGTCTAGATTTTGTATTAAATCTTTTCTAACTTCATCCATATAAGCAACTATCATTTTTTCTCGGGTTATAACTCCTTTCTTCATTTGAATTCTTCTAGCAATATGCTGAAAAGGACTTGGGGTTACCCTCTGTTGTCCGAAATTAATGGATTCTTTATAACTGGTTATAGTGGCTTAGATTTGATCCACTAATTCTTGGCCAGGAATATTACCATCGGCTGTTTTTTGAATAACCTTTTTCCAGAATTTTGTATAAAATTTTTTGTTGAGACAACGAAGGTTGTGCGGGGTATGACCCACTTCTATAGACCATTTCATGATCCATGGAATAGAAAATTCGATGAAGAAATACATATTAGCTATGCCTTCAAAAAATGTATGATTAGTTTCCAAGTCTATTAACTTGGGAGAAACTTCAACCCATTCTGTGTATAAACTCCTGAAGGGTTCCGATAATATTTTAATTGATGGACCGTTTGACAAAACCAATTGGGTATGCCCTGTTTATAAACATTGGCACAGATTTTTATAAACCAAGAATGTTTTATCTGAGCATTTTCATACAAAAGAGCTTTATTAAAGCTTTCCACATAATCTCAATAATTAAATTTAACTAGGATTTTTTGGTCAGGATGGATATAATCTCTTTCCTTAAGAGTGCTTAATCCCCATTCAGCTGGAGAATAAATCTTTTTTATTATGATTTTTGAAAAGTTATAAACTTTTCTGCTATTAGCAGGATAAAAGTGTTGGAATTCTCATTGATCCTATGGAGGATAGAATCAACTCATAATTCATCCTATACTTATAAGTATAAGGATCGTATGACACTGTATCAAAATACCTCTACATGATTTGCCAGGGGTTGTCCTTCCATTAAAGGTCTTCATTTTTCAGGAGAATTATTAACTCTCTATTCTCATTTTGATCATATGAATCTGTGTCCTCATGATCATATGCGGTAAGGGCACTTGAATAAGAAGACGGAGTATTAGCATCCTTTCTTTTTGGATTTTATGAAATCCATAAACTCTTTATACATAGGGTCTTCTTTATCAATATTGATATTGGAAGATCCTGTAATATTATCGGCTATTAGCCTTTGGTTACCCATTTGGGCAAGAACAGTTCCTCTTCCTGTCCCTCTGGTTGTGTCTTTTCCCCGTCCTCTATTAGAGTGGGGTTGAAACTGCGGTGTCATCCTGCAGATAATGTACATAAGGGTTATTAACTCAAATATTCTCTTGTAAGAAAATCAGGGAGACTATTATCTGACCCTTTTTTATATTGTATTTCAAAATCAAATGGCGCTAATAAAGCTTGCCATCTTGCAAACATTTATTTAGAAACATCACGTTTACAATCTTTATTAAACATAAATTTAGCTACCCGGTAGTCAGTTTTTATTAAAAACTTTTGATTATATAAATCACCTTGAAATTTAAGTAGACATTTAACTATTGCAAGGATTTTCTTAGCAAATGTTTGCATAGTTTTTCTGGCTATTATTCCATTTGCCGAGTAAAATTGGACGTATATTCCTCGTTTTTCTTCTAGGGAATATTGCTTTAATATTCCTCCATAGCCAATATCAGAGGCATCTGTTTCAATAATTTTTTGCCAATTAGGATTGGCTAAAGTAAGGCAAGGAAGGTCATTAACTTTTTTCTTAATTTTTCGAACTACCTGGGTATGACTAGGGGTGTCAATGGTTTTCAAAAAACTAACTCAACCGACCGAACCGTACCGTATCAAACCGATTTTTAGGTTTCTTTTAATAAAACCGACGGTTATTGTATAAATTTATAATCGTACCGAATAATTAGGTAGGTTTTTAATTTTATAAAAATAAATCAAAAAAATACCGTACCGAATGGAACCGAATAAGTTTATATATGCAAAATAGATTTTACATATTAAATTTAAATATAATAAAATATTAAAATGTTCGCCTTGGGTTTGGGATGATGAAAATGACTACAGCCGGCAACGAAATTAACACCTAAAGTTCCAACTCTGAAATCTATTATATTACTCCTATTGAAATTAAATTAGTTCTAGCATCTCTAGTAGTAAGCTACAATGTATGACAACGATCTTGGATAGAAAACTACAAAATATTAGATATTTTTCCTCTCTTATGATTTTAACTTCTCTTGTTGGATACTCAATCTTAGTAGTCTTAGTTATTGAGTCTCATCTCGATTGGTTTTTTCCCCCTCGTGCGATTTAAAATATATTTTTTGTTTTTGCTTAACATTATTTTACGCAACCATAGAATAGTAGAATCAATCTCTATTCTTGTCGGCTTTCATGTTTCTTGATTCATCACCTTTTAATCAGTAAATGTCACGACCCAACCCCGTAGGCCGCGACTAGTGCCCGAGCTGGGCACCCATACGAACCCGTTAAACATAATCGGCGTACAACCAGATTATACATATACAGAGTTCAGACATCAGACTATAACTGACATAATCAGATCTTGTACTTACAGAATAGTGACACGTCGCCCCGTAGCTGTCACAAATACATAGACATATATATATACACACTCCGCGGTCACAACATCCAGCGGAGGATATCATACATAAGCCAGTAAGGCTATCATCATACGGGGGACGTCCGGAACACAGATCACACAGACACAAGGAAACAGTAACTACCCATAACCCACACGTATATGTCTACAGACCTCTGAGAGTCATAACAGAATCATATGACGGGACAGGGCCCCGTCGTACCCATGAACAAACACATATACATATAATAGAGATGTCAGTACCAAAAGTGTAGGCTCCGGATCAAAGGAGCACTTCAAACAGCAGAACAGATATCCTAGGCTGACGGATCACCAAAACGTGTACCTGTACCTGCGCGGCATGAAACGCAGCCCCCGAAGAAAGGGGGGTCGCACGGGACATGACCGAGTATGCAAAGCATGAAATATAGTAAATGAATCATAGTCGATCAAAGCACGTAAAATAAATGCAATATCGGAATATCGAAATGCTTACCGAGTAAAATGCAAATCATGCATAGGCTCTTAGAATATGGTCGCCCTCCCGACATTGGCGCCATAACACATCATACCTTGTGTTTTCATATCTCCGTATCCCCGTCACACAAGACATCATATATACCACGGTACCCGCCAAGAGGGGCGGCGCATCGGACACATCATAACACCATTATCCACGGTTCCCGGCTAAAGGGGCTCGGCGAACCGAACACATCATACTCCGGAAATATAGCATAATGCGCACGATAACAACCGGCCCCGGGACTCGGCGAAGGAAGTAACAATAGTGTGCACGAGCAGAGTCGTGAGAAACTATATGCAATTTTAAAAACATTTTCAAAAATGTAATGGAAAAATCAAAACAAGCTATCATTTAAAAGTCGGGATTTAGTCATGTCAAATACCTTTCGGACGACATTCGGGAACGTATCAAATATCTTAAGCATATCGAGGAACCGTAGGAACCCTAGTCATATATCATTGTAGCGGACTCAACAGATGAATAAGTAGGCGACACTCGAGAGCGAAAATGATAACTAGGTTAGGTTCTTTCAAAAAGTCATCAGGATTATACAAACGAAAGTCTCGGGGACAACGGATGTGCATCGACCAACCCGGGCCCGCCTATGAAAGTTGGTAACCTTATTCGCATTAAGGTCTTCTACGAACAATTTTGAAGCGATCCGAGCCTTTCGTGAAAGTTACGGACGTTCGTAGTTACGTAACCTTTTACGACAAAAATCTTTTTATGAAACTTTTAAAATCCAATCTTACAAAGACATAAGGGCCATAGTTTAACTAAATTGAATTGCGAACATCAAGAAGTGAATAAGACTCATAGGCTTGCTCGGATCACAGGAATGGAGTCGCCTCGAGACTCGTAACTTATCATAGCTTAATCGTATCTAAGACATGCCAATGAAGAAAAAGGGTAAGCCTTGCATACCTCGTCTGCTCTCCAAGCTAATCCAAATTTACGTCGCAGACTTCCCAAGATCTACAATACGTCATTAAATATCAACCATTAGCTAAAGGCATTTAGAAACCCGATTCCAAGCGTACACCAAATTCTACAGAAATTTGGGCAGCATTTCCCCTATAAATACAACAACCCCAAGAATCCAACTCGGCCAATTTGTCAACAACCATACCAACAACCATTCTAACAACATTCAAACACACTTTGCACAACATTCCAAATGACCAAACCAACTTGCTACATCACCGAAACTTTCTAATTTCCATAGGGACGACATCAACACGTTTCTTCCTTCCAAATTCACAAACTATATCGACATTCCACACATTAACAACATTATCCTCACAAATTCAAGAAACTATAATAAGATCACGTTAAGCTTCAAATCAGCCCACGCGGTTTTTAACTTCAACTTGGATTACTACCCTTCATTTTACGTCATAGAATTCATAACGACGACAATCAAAATACTAGATGACATTAGCTCATTCATTACACACCAAACAGCCCCTAAGCACGGCCCAACACCAACATATATAATCTCATGAGTTTCATTCATTTTCTACACATTACAACAACACACAAACATGCTAAGTTCAATTAACTCTCCACTTCTACACAACACACACTACACGGCCAACACACATACACACACACGGCTACACTTCAATCTCCATATTTTCATGAATTTCATTCATTTTTACTTACTACAACATGCACAACCATCCATAACATATAAAAATAAGATTGAATCATACCTCTTTTACTTAGTTCTTCAAGTTGGCTATGCTTGGCACCTTGAATCAACGCTTGTTTTTACCACTCCAACGACTCCACCACGTTGTTATGCACCCTTCTAAGAGTAGAATTGCTAGAGAAAATTATTATTTTTGATCACTTTTTCTTGAGCTTGCTCCTCCTTGTTCTTGGCCGAATGGCTTGGCTTATTTTTCTCTCCAACTCTCTTGAAATTTCTAGAGGTAAGAATGATGAAAATGTGATGAATTTGTCATCTTAATGCTACCTATATTAAGCATCCATGTGTGGCCCACACTCATGTGGCCGGCCACATGGCCTAATTTTTCATGAAATTTCAACTTCCAAAAATTAACTTTTGGCCCCCAAATTTTTCATGAGATGTCTAACTTTCCATAATCCACTTTTAATCCCAAATTCCATAATATCTCATGCTAATAAAATCATGGGAAACTCATGCCTTGAAATAAAATCGTAGTTAGAAGTCTCGACTTCATGTTCCGAAATAGTCTTGTCCCTAACTTTCCGCAATTAACTCGAAATGTCCCCATATACAAAAATGCGGGATATAACATCCTTGCCCCCTTTAGAACATTCGTCCTCGAATGTTCAATTAGTCTTACGAGGTCTTATACGGATCTCGGGGGTCTCCTTGTTATTATCATATGCAGTCTCGCCTATCAATCATATTTCTTCCTCAACTCGTCCTCCGCTCCTCAAGTCATAACCTTCCTACCTTACGAGTAATGTGATAGGGTTCAATACATCTCGGTTTAATCTTTTCCTTCTTGTTGAATCACATCAGCTTTCACGGGTGATATCTCTAAGCATCTCTCATTCGCCAATTTAGATTTCTAAGTGTTGACACTGATTGTCGCCATATGGTTCCTGTCGTCTCTGAGCCGCCAATAGCCGTACCTTAGTGTGGCGTTACTAATCCTTATGTTTTACCTTGCCTTTACCTTTCTTCCCTTACAACCGGTATCGGAATAAATCTATGGTTCAACCACAGCCATGTCCTATTATCCCTAGCACTAATTTCTACCTCGGTAATTTGACTTAAATCACCTCCACATCACTCCTGCCCGCACCCAGAGTATTGTTACCGTATGGTTACTACTGAATCCAAACTGTTCTCATTAGGTATTCCCTTGGTCTCATTCCTAACCTATAAGTGTCCATAGGCAATACAACTACTGCGCGCATTTGTACAAAGTATATTCCCTCACAGCTACGGTTTTTCCTCTTAGTTCTCTTGCTCCTATTCCTTCCATCCTAACATTCGCTTATAGCCTGCCGTTGTCTCCCTTTTCTTCCTTCATTCACTCCTCTAGTGTCTCGGCTTCCTACTATCGGAGGCTTCCTATGTCCTTGCGATCCATAGGTTGCAGTGTTATTAGCAAACAACCCTATTGCCCACATTTTAGTCTCTAGTCCAGCACGGTGGCGTTACCTTTCACAGCGCCTCCGTAAGTTACTTGTCGTTGTCTTTTGGCGTATTTCCCTCTAGGCTTCCGCTTCCTAGTGTCATATCACTCAATATCTCTACAATTAATCCACGGATGCTACCTCACTCACCACCCTAGCTTCTACCCTTTTCCGGCTCGGGTCTTACTAACTGTCTCCGAGAAATCTTACTTTTATCGGGTATCCGTATCAAATACGTTGTGGTATTGATTGTCTGCACAGTACACCGTATTTCTCGCACCCGCTTCCCCCCTTTAGGGGCGTACTTATATTATTGCCTGGTTATACTTTGCCGTATGTCCACATTTTCCAGTCTCATTTAGGCGGCACTTTCACTCCAACGTTCTGGTTCTCTCGCCGTCGTTTACTCACTTTCTTTCTTTTCCAATATCATTGTGTTGATGCTTTCCGCTTAACTAGTAGTGAAAACGGCATCAGCTTGCCTTGTGACATTTGGGCCATTTATAACTTCTTTTCACTTGACCTTAGTCACCGATTAAAGTTAATACCTTCCATAGATCGCCACATTGGTTGCCGAATACACATATTCGTATATAACCATGTACGGGGTATACGCATGCTTACCTATACCTATACATAATCATTAGCATTTCGCTCACAAAAGATTCCTAACCCTACTCAAATTCACCCTAACTCTAGCGCCGTGATGCTTTCTTTTTCTTTACCGGTACGTATGTGCCTCGACTACGCGACCTCTTCATGTTCCGTCTACTTCGTATACTCTTTTCCTTAGGCTACTCTAGCTTCCCATTTCGCCTCCCACATCCTGATTTATAGGACTTTTAGTATACTTCCCGGGGTGGTCACCCATCCCAAAATTGTTCTCACCTCAAAGACGCTTAACCTCGAACTCCGGTGACATATGATGCTCTAACGATATGATCGCGTCCACCTCACCGCATGACTTCCGATTGCACAATTTGGAGTAAATTGAAGTCTTAACGTATTTCAAAACGCTCTCATGCACACCTCCCTTCCGAATTAGGAAAGGGTTCTTACTTTTGGACTCTATAATCCTTTGTTTTATCCCTTTTCGACCTTTAATATTCACTTTTCACCTACGGGTACAACTATTTTTCGTTCTAAACTTCCGGATCCACAACGGTAGTGAGCACACCTGAATCTTCGTTACCTTACAAATACTTGCTTATCGGCCTTTGGATTTCCGTCTACCACTATTAGGCAACAATCATACAATAAATACACACACACATAAAATATAAATTCCGATAGGGGTCGTACTGTAGCCGCGTCCGGCGACGCCTCCCGATCCTATCTTGGCACCGCATATAGGCGGTTCGCAGGACCGTTAGAACTGGGGCCCCGCCGCGGCCTCTACTACGGCCTACTGGTGTGTAACACCCCGTAAACTTGAACTAGGTGTGAATATGTAAAAAAATCTAGTATTAAGATAATATTTTATCTATATGAATCCATTCTTGGTGAATTCGGGTGGAGGATGGTCGTTTTGAAGTCAAACCAATTAGTGAAGTTCTTAAGGCCTCTTAAATTCGCACTAAGTTTTGGTAAGTCTGTCTTTCTAGGCGATTTTTATGAAAATGTGTTGCGAATTTGGAAACACTTCCTCCAATGAAAGTTGTAGATCTTTGAAATAGCTTTCCGAGGGTAGGTCGCCCACCCCAAAAGGAGTTACGTACAAGAAGTTATGTCCATTTTACCGAACCGTGCGGAACCGACACACGCCGCCTTTTCGGGCCCCTGGGGGGGGGCGTGGGCCCCCGCATCGCGGGCCGCCAAGCG
>NC_081352.1:48903289-48909119 GCF_029784015.1 Lycium ferocissimum
CCTTCATTTTACGTCATAGAATTCATAACGACGACAATCAAAATACTAGATGACATTAGCTCGTCCATTACACACCAAACGGCCCCTAAGCACGGCCCAACACCAACATATATAATCTCATGAGTTTCATTCATTTTCTACACATTACAACAACACACAAACATGCTAAGTTCAATTAACTCTCCACTTCTACACAACACACACTACAATCAACACACATACACACACACGGCTACACTTCAATCTCCATATTTTCGCCACGAATTTCATTCATTTTTACTTACTACAACATGCACAACCATCCATAACATATAAAAATAAGATTGAATCATGCCTCTCTTACTTAGTTCTTCAAGTTGGCTATGCTTGGCACCTTGAATCAACGCTTGTTTTTACCACTCCAATGACTCCACCACGTCGTTATACACCTTCTAGGGAGTAGAATTGCTAGAGAAAATTATTTTTTTTGATCACTTTTTCTTGAGCTTGCTCTTGGCCGTGCCAGCTATTTCATTTTATTTTTCTCTTCCAACTCTCTAAATTTCTGTATAAGAAGAATGCATTTAAAATGCGATGAATTTGTCATCTTAATGCCACATATATTAAGATCCATGTGTCCATGGCCCACACCTCATGCGGCCGGCCACATGGCCTAATTTTTCATGAAATTTCAACTTCCAAAAATTAACTTCGTCCCCAAATTTTTCAGTTTGCATGTCTAACTTTCCATAATCCACTTTTAATCCCAAATTCCATAATATCTCATGCTAATAAAATCATGGGCAACTCATGCCTTGAAATAAAATCGTAGTTAGAAGTCTCGACTTCATGTCCCGTAATAGTCTTATCCCTAACTTTCCGCAATTAACTCGAAATGTCCCCATATACAAAAATGCGGGATATATCAGTAAAAATATATAGAGAGTGTTTGTCAAAGTCCTATAGAAGTATGTATGATATTGTGTCTTTAACTTTTACTAGTGACTATAACATGATGTTCTTTTTTAAAAAAAATCAAAAATTAACCGAACCGTACCGATACCGAAGAGAAACCGACATGATGGGACTGTTTCAACAAGTCTAATTTTGATTCTACAAATGAAATAACCTAAAAATTGATACGGTATAAATTTTATAAAATAACCGCCCGAACCATACCATTGACACCCCTAGGTATGACCTTCAGTCCATGCTTTCAGAATCTTTTTCAATCTATCATGTAAAATAGATGTATCTTTTGCTAAATATTTATAAAATGGTGATATATAACTCAAGCTTCCAAGAAATCTTTGAAGCTGGATTTTATCAGTAATAATATCAGGAAATTTAGAAGCAAATTCAATACTTTTATGGATAGGATTTTTTTTCTTTTTCTTTTTTGACATTGTGACCCAAAAATCTGACTTTTGTTTGAAAAAGAGACATTTTTTGGTTTAGATATAACCAACCCATTTTGAATAATGATTTTATTGAATATATCAAGATGTTTAAAATGCATTTCTATAGTGTTTGAAAATACTAGATATCGTCAATATAGATAATGATAAAATTGCTATAAGGCATAAAAATATCATTCATAATATTTTGAAATACCTGGGGCATTTTTTTAATCCAAATGGCATAACATTCCATTCGAATTGCCCTACAGGGACATTAAAAGAAGTTTTGTATTTATCTGCTTCGGCAATTTGAATTTGCCAATATCCTGATTTTAAATCAAATTTTGAAAATATAATAGCATTATGAAGTCTATCCAACAAGTCTTTTTTGTTTGGAATAGGATATTTAATCCATTTCAAAACTCTATTAAGGACTTTACCATTTATAACCAATCTAGGAACTCCTCATTCATGTTCAACATGTTTATTAACTTAAAAAGTAGTGCATGACCATGGAGACTTTGAAGGCCGTATGAGACCTTTTTGTAAAAGGGAAGTAATTTCCTTTTTATATAATTCTCAATATTCCTAATTCATTTGACATGGTCTTGTTTTGTAGGAATATTTCCTTCATTGAAATTATCTTTGTATGGAAGAGTAACCACATGCTTTTTTCTATTCCAAAAAGCATTAGGATGTTCACTACAAATTTGTAATGAAAACTGGTTTTTTATAAAATCTATTTTTTGTTGTAATTTAGGATTTGGTAAAATTTCCTCAATATTTATACTATAAATTTCTTGTTTAAGAAAATTATGTTAATTCATCAGCTTGTCTTTGATTTCATTTATAATTCTTGAAAAAGATTCAGTTATAAACAGAAATTTAACTTCTTTTCTTTCAAAAGTTCCTATTATACCTTTCTCATCCCATTTCAAAATACGAAATATTTTTTGAAAAAATGTAGTGCCCAATATAATCTGGTTTGAAATATTTTTTACTAGTATAAAACTTTCTAGTATACAAACCTTTTCTTGGCAAATATAAGCTTTTGGTAATTTAAAAGCAATTTCCATTTTCTGCCCAGTAGCAGATCTAGGACTATGAGTATTTTTATGGAAATATTTGGAGGGAATTAATCCTTCCTGAATACAGTTTAAATCAGCTCCACTATCAACTAGAGCAGTAAATTCCTTTTTAAAATTATAATCAATTAAAAGAGTAATTTTTATAAAAAAAAACTTTTGAGAAGTAATTATCTCAAGTGTTTTGAGAAATTACCACTTTCCCTATTATTATTATTATTATTATTATTATTATTATTATTATTATTATTATTATTATTATTATTATTATTATTATTATTATTATTATTATTATTATTATTATTATTATTATTATTATTATTATTATTATTATTATTATTATTATTATTATTATTATTATTATTATTATTATTATTATTATTATTATTATTATTATTATTATTATTATTATTATTATTATTATTATTATTATTATTATTATAAGTCGGATGACGTATAATGACTGTATCAAAATACCTTTGCATTATTTGCCAAGGTTCATCTTTCCATTGGAGATCATCATTCTCAAGGAGAATTATTAACTCTCTTTTGAGCATTTTCTTCATATGAATCAATGTCCTCATTATCATCAATTACGAGGCAGGTATGATGGATGATATTATTCCCCTTTTTCTGTGTGTTCTATAAAAGCAAGATAATCAAGAAGTGATTTGTTTAAGATTCTCAAAAAGTTTTACCGATATCGGCAATTTTGTCGGCTATTAGCCTTTTGTTGCCCGTTGAGCAATAATGTCAGCTTCTACCCATTCCTTTTTGTCCTCTTCCCCTTCCTCTATTAGAGGGAGGTGTCAATGCGGGCCTCATCCTGGCAAAATGAAGATTACGGTTATGAACTTAAATATTCTCTTGTGAGAAAATCGGGGAACTATTATCACTTCCCTTTTGTAATGAATTTCAAAATCAAATGGTGCTAAAGGGCTTGCCATCTGGCAAACATTTGTTTAGAAACATCATGTTTTGCAATCTTTATTAAACATAAATTTTGTCGCTGGCGGTACGCTTTGATTAAAACTTTTGATTATATAAATCACCTTGAAATTTAAGAACACACTTAACTATAGCAAGTATTTCTTTCGCTATGGTAGCATAATTCTTTTGACTATTATTCCATTTGCCGTAATAAAACTGGACTAAATATTCTTGCTTATCATTCGAGAAATTTGTTTAAGAAAGTATTCCTCCATAGCCCAGAGTGATCGGCCTCAATAATTTTTTGCCTTAGGATTGGCTAAAGTAGGCGACAAGGAAGATTATTAACTTTTTCCTGGTTTTGAGCGCTGCGTATGAGTATTAGTCCAAGATTTTAATCTTTTTAATCTATCATATAAAATAGATGTATCTTTTGCCAAATCTTTATAAAATGGCGAAATATAATTTAAACTTCAAGGAATCTTTGAAGTTAGGTTTTTATACGATAATAATATCAGGAAATTTAGAAGCAAATTCTATACTTCTATTAATAGGAACAATTCTTCCTTTTTCAATATTATGGCCAAGAAATCTAACTTTTGTCTGAAAAAGTGACATTTTTGGCTTAGATATAACTAGGCCATTTTGAATAATAATTTTCTTGAATATATCAAGATGTTTAAAATGCATTTCAATAGTATTTGAAAATACTAAAATATCATCGATATAAACAATAATAAAATCGCTTAAGCCATAAAAATATCATTCATAATCTTTTGGAATTCGAAGGGCATTCTTGATCCAAAAGGCATAACATTCCATTCAAATTGCCCTATCGAGCCGCCCAATTTCTTGGCCAAGAGTAAAGAATCTTCCAGCTCAAAGAAAAGATAAGGGCAAGTCACCGTTAGGCTGTTTTCTTGCCGATCAAGTCCAATATGCCCTCAAACGCCATCCCTCGGCTAAACGGGCGGGAAAACGGGACCACCGCCTGGTTTGAGCAGTCCGCGGTCAATCTCACTAACCTTGAACATCGTATTTTGGCATGATCATGATGCATTAAAGATTATTACCATGATCTCGGTAGCCTAGTGTGACGTAATTCAACGCAGTATTTAGCCTATAAGGCTAAACATGAGCTTAATTATAAAAGAAATTAAAATAAAAGAAAAATAAAATTTATACCTTAAATATGAAAGTTGTGCTCAGCAGAAGGAGATTTGTATGAACAAACTTTTATTTATAAGAAAGATTTTACAGAGGGGAGTAGTAGAGAGCTTGTGCTTGGGGGTTCCAAGACTTGCCTCTAAACTAAAAGAAATGATCCTTATATAACGGATCAATGACACAAAACAACATGAAAAAAAGTAAATGGCCGACAATATAATGGCCATGATAAAACAAAAGTAAAGAAAAAAGTAAAGTCGGCAAAAAGTATCCGAAAGAAAAACACAATAATTACAACTTTAATTATTAAAGGTTTGCTTTTATAAAAACATTCCCTCTTTATAAAAATGGCCCCCTGGTGGCGGGCCCTACCAATCATTTCATCGGTGACTTACCTTTATCTTTTGCTGAGCTGGAAGATTCTTCCTCTTGGCCAAGAAATTGGACATGGCAGGTGTACAAAGTCCTACGCTGACACTCTGGGCTTTGAATTCTCTGCTAAAACTTGATTATAGTCTTCTTCTTCTTCTTCATTATCAGTGGTATGACCTACAGACGCCATTGATGTGTCTGAAATAACTTCCATATTAAGATGCTGCATTATATTAGACTTAAATTCCTCCGTGTCTTGGGCACATGGTACGTTCGGTGGAATTAGTCCTTTTTTCAATTGGATTTTTTTCGAGCAATTTGCTCAAATGCACCGGGTACTTCCTTTGTCCTTGAGTTGAGGAGTCCTTATATTGTGCAATGGTTGTTTTAATTTGGTTATTAAATCGTCCCGGAACGGCCCATCTTTTTTGATTTTTGTAATAATTTTCCGTAATTTTGTATAAAAATCCGTTCTCAAATAAGGCATATTTTGCGGTATAACCCACTTCAACCGTCCATTTCATAATTCATGGAATGGAGAATTCAACGAAGAAATACATATTAGAAATTTCCTCGTAAAAGTAATATGATTTTCCAAATCAATTATTTTTGGAGAAACATCAACCCATTCAAAGATATAAACCTTTAAAGGGTTCTCGTAAAGATTTCACGGTTGGACCATAATGAATCGATAAAGGCTAATTTGGTATGCCCGTTTATAAACATTGGCACAAATTTTTATAAACCATGAATGTTCCCTATTAGGATTTTCATATTGTCACGAATTTATTTTCACTAAGTCGTGCGGGCACCTACCTTTCCCACCTGGAGGCAACCCCCACCAAAAATCAAAAAAAAATAAATAAAGCAAAAAAATAAAATAACGTAAGTCTCCAA
>NC_081352.1:48909219-48970865 GCF_029784015.1 Lycium ferocissimum
CCCTTTGATTTACTTATTTGTTACATTAGTTGTCCGGCCGCGTCCCGACGAGTCGACTATTAATCCTTGATCTTAGAAGCTCCCCAGTATTCATTTGTGGGTAGTTATTGAGTTATTGATTAACTCTTGGGCACGTTGTTATGTTTGACAAGCCTAGATAACTAAAGACTTCCACCGATTTAATTCTTATATGCGTGATTCGTTTACCTTTATTTTATAAACTGCGGGAGTGCGAATGTTGAACCTGGCGGGTTCAAGTATTATTATGGTGTTGCTTAGGTTCTTCCGATGTTGTTCATGACGTCGGATGCCGGTCACGTCTAGGGTGGGTTTTGGGGCGTGACAGTAATGGTTTCTAATTTTATTAAGAAATTGGAACTGGGACCACTACTTTCACCTTCTTCCATAGTAACAGTTTCTACGGCGTTATTAACTGGTGGTTCTTTTTCAGTAATATGAACTGGTGTTTCTATGATTTGTTTTCCTTTTCCCTCAAGCTGCGAGACCCTATGATCTAAGGTGAGCTGGTGTCTCCTGAGGGTGGAAATTTCCTGCTTAAGGTTATTAACCTCTCTTTCTAAGTCTTGGGTGGTTGCCGGGGTACTTATGATATTCCGGCGTTCTTGGAGGAGTTTTTTTACTCCAGCCATAGTATAAGGTCCTGTAGGTTCTCTAATTTCTACAGCAGTTGGTTCTTCTTGGGGCTGCTGTGTTGAACCTATTTGGTCTATAATCTGGGACCTAAGATTTGGATCCTTAATATATTTAAGGAGATCTACGAGGTTATTACCATCTAAAACCTGAATTTGGTTTTCACTAAACTGGGAAACAAGTTTATAAAACTCATTGTCTTCCTTGGGTTTAACACAAGGTTGCCCTATTTGACATGGTTGACATTCATCATCTGAGCTGGTTGAGATATAGCTCTCTTCGTCTAACACCCTAATATCTTCATCTGAAGAGGGGTTGGAAGAACTATCACTATCTTTACCAGAATCATCCTCTGGTTACACGGATCTGAATTTAATAAAATCTTATATAAAGATTCTCTAAGGTCATCATCTATGTTAAGGGCTTTAATCTTCTCCTTAACCTTACAATTCTTATAAAAATGACCTACTCTGCCACACTTATAACAGGCTTTTGGGTTTTTGGTTTTAATGAAATCTTTTCTTTCTTTGAAAGTCTTTTTGCGCCTAGCTTTTTTCTGTAGACGCTTTTCCTTCCATTGTTGGAAGTCCTTGTGCTTCTTTTTATGCCTATGAGGCTTCTTAGAAGATTGTGGAATATCCATACCAAATTGTCCACAAAATTCTCCTAATTGTTGTCTTTCATTAAGACCATGGCGCTTGATCTGCTGGTTAAGCCTAATCTCATTACATAAGGCTAATCCTTCCTGCATACAAGTACCAATTAATTTACCATAAGTATAAGTATCATAATTAATACTTCTTTCCCCTTTCCTAAGAGCTTTTCTAACCCTTTCTGCAAAAAGAGGAGGGAGTCCATCTATGAATTTGGACTTCCAATGAGAGTCATTACTCTCTGCAAAATTCCATGACCTGCAAAGAAAAACATCTTTATACCACCTAAATGAGGTTAGGGTCTTGCATCTAAGGTTTTGAAGCATGGTGCGAATAGACTCATTGTTTTCCGTCCATCTTCCCGAAAAATGTTCGACAATATTAATAACAAGTGTATAAACTATATTAGCAATTGCTTCATCTTCACCTTCTTGCTTAACAAAGAATAGCATGACGCTGTACATTAGTCAAATAATTATCCCACCAACCTTTTAATTGGCCAGTGAAACCAGCTATAATCATATCTACAATTACTCTTTCAGTATTTTTATGAATCTTGCAGATAGTGCTGTACATTAACATTCTATAAATAGTACAATAAATTTGACGTTCACTATAACCGTCAATATTCCATTCATATATTTCCTTACCACTATAACTGTTGGAAATAACATGTTCATGCTCCTCTAATAAAACATCTTGAGGAGTTGGACGAGGATAGTAGTACATCCTCTGGGTCGGCTTAACAGCATAATATTCATCAATTTTATTAATATCTGATGCTATGCGAGCCTTATAATCAATATCAGACAAATATTTATCATCCTCTGCTATTAAAGGACTAAGTTTTAAACCTTTAAACTTTTTAAATCTAAAAGTCTTTCTAAATCCGATAAGGGTTTTATCTTAAAATCATGAATTTCGGGGGAGGAGATTTGTATGAACATTTTGTATACTTGGAGTAGCAACAACTTCCTTCTGTTTTCCCTTATCAACAATAGTAGTCTTATTAAGACTATTTAAGAGTTTATCAACTTTTTCATGGAGTGAAAATATTTGTTCACCCAAAATATTCATATAAATATTAGTATAATTTTGTTGCCTTATCATATTATTAATATGATGAGTCATGACAGTTAAGGCACCATTTTCAATTAATTTTGAAAAGGCTGAGAAATGTAAATCTTTTCCCATACGAAAATTTGCTTGTGGAGGATAAACACTTTGAACTTTTTCTCCACTTGTTAACGTAAAATCTCTTTCTATAACAGAAATATAATTAGCAAAATATTTGGCCATAAACCAAGGGACAAAAGATATAATACGATTTTTCTTTTGCTCGAAAAGATCTCTATAAAATTCTTCTGGAAAACGGTTGTTTCTTTGGTTTAAAATTATCAAAAATCATTTTCTAAATGTTATCCATTTAGGAGTATAAAAACTCTTTAACGATTTCTAGTCTTGCGGGTGATCCCCGACTAAAATCAATTTTCGACTTGGATCCATTAAATATAGGAAAATCCATATACCCACTCGATCAATTTAAAGGGTCTTTAATACATTACAATATTATCACGGTTAATATTTAATCTATTAATTCTATTAGAATCATCATCTCTCACCTGTGAAGTAGATGCCCTTGATGGGGTCTGCACAATATAATCCACAGGAGATATATAAGATCTGTTAGAAGACAAAGATCTAGGTATACTAGTTCGAACACTATTATGTTCATTATCTTCTAATACAAGTGCAGGTTCATGAAACCTTAATTTTACTGTCCCGTCTGGGATCTGTTCAATTTTTGAAATTTCAGTAAAAACATTTTGAGGAGGTGTTGCTCCTTCAATGACCCACTCTTTAGGGAAATCTATTTCATCCCCACTTGATAGGTCTTCTAGTCATAATTTTGGATTTACCAAAATTAGTTTCTATTAAAATAGTTTCATTTTTAAAATCCATGATTTTACACATAGGATTCATGGTATATAATGGTTTATAATAAATTCTATAACAGATGCATATTACCTCTGTACCTGGCATATAATCATAACCATGCAATTTGATACTTAATATTAAAGCATCTAAAGAATTATCATCTTGCAAAGATAATCAGGGAGTTAGGATAAGCATTAAAATAAACTGGTCCATAAGCTAAACTTGTTTGGACCAGGTCCTTTATTAGAGACTTTTTCCGGTTCTGTTTCGACCATCTCTTAGAGTTATATAAAGCTCTCTGGTAAACCTCTTAAAGTTAAAGGTTTAAATGCAACTTGTACTAACCCAATATGCATAAATCTATGGGTTACTCTATAAGGGGCAAGATCACTGTCAGATAATAGTCTAAATGTAGCATGATAGTCTAAATGTAGCATGATCATTATCTACAGTCATAGTTTCTTCAGTAGTTTTAACTACTTGTTTGAGACCTATTTTCTCAAAAGTACCCATTTGGTAAATTGTTCTGGGTTCAATTTTAGGAATCGTCCATTTATTAAGGAGATCCAGTTCTTGAGGAGTATCATATTCCTCTTTCTTACTGTTTTTAACAGTTCTTTTTCGATTTATAAAATTCATTTTGTGAAATCGTTAAATTACATCACCTATTACTACATAATAATTTTCTTGAATATATCAAGATGTTTAAAATGCATTTCAATAATATTTGAAAATACTAAAATATCATCGATATAAACAATAATAAAATTGCTATAAGCCATAAAAATATCATTCATAATCTTTTGGAATTCTGAAGGGGCATTCTTCAGTCCAAAAGGCATAACATTCCATTCAAATTGCCCTATTGGAACGTTAAAAGCAGTTTTATATTTATCTGCTTCGGCTATTTGAATCTGCCAATAACCTGATTTTAAATCAAATTTAGAAAATATGATCGCATTATGAAGACGATCTAATAAATCCTTTTTATTAGGAATAGGATAGCGAATCCATTTTAAAACCTTATTAAGAGGTTTATAATTTATTACTAATCTTGGAACTCCTCGTTCCTGTTCAGCATGTTTATTAACATAAAAAGCTGTGCATGACCATGGAGATTTCGAAGATCTGATAAGACCTTACTTCAAAGATTCCTTGGAAGTTTAAATTATATTTCGCCATTTTATAAAGATTTGGCAAAAGATACATCTATTTTATATGATAGATTAAAAAAGATTCCAAAACCTTGGACTGATACTCATACGCAAGCAGTTCAAAAAATCAAGGAAAAAGTTAATAATCTTCCTTGTCTTACTTTAGCCAATCCTAACTGGCAAAAAATTATTGAGACTGATGCCTCTGATATTGGCTATGGAGGAATACTTAAACAGCTTTCTCCAAATGATAAGCAAGAATATTTAGTCCAGTTTTATTCTGGCAAATGGAATAATAGTCAAAAGAATTATGCTACCATAGCGAAAGAAATACTTGCTATAGTTAAGTGTGTTCTTAAATTTCAAGGTGATTTATATAATCAAAAGTTTTTAATCAAAACTGACTGCCAAGCAGCAAAATTTATGTTTAATAAAGATTGCAAACATGATGTTTCTAAACAAATGTTTGCCAGATGGCAAGCCCTTTTAGCACCATTTGATTTTGAAATTCATTACAAAAAGGGAAGTGATAATAGTCTCCCTGATTTTCTCACAAGAGAATATTTAAGTTCATAACCGTAATCTTCTCATTTGCAGGATGAGGCCCACATTGACACCTCCCTCTAATAGAGGAAGGGGAAGAGGACAAAAAGGAACGGGCAGAGGCACTGTTCTTGCTCAAATGGGCAACAAAAGGCTAATAGCCGACAAAATTGCTGATACTGCAGAAACTTCTGGTAATACCCAGAAACAAATCACTTTTGCTGATTATCTTGCTTTTATAGAAGCACAGAAAAAGGGGAATAATATGCCTCCATCATACTCCAGTGCCCTCGTAATTGATGATAATGAGGACATTGATTCATATGAAGAAAATGCTCAAAGAGAGTTAATAATTCTCCTTGAGAATGATGATCTCCAATGGAAAGATGAACCTTGGCAAATAATGCAAAGGTATTTTGATAGAGCGTCATACGCCACTCCGACTTATAAATATCGGATGAATTATGAAATGATCCTATCATATACAGGGTCAGCTGAATTCCAGCATTTTTATCCTGCCAATAGCAAGAAAATTTATAATTTTTCAAAAATTATCATCAAAAAGGTATTTTCTCCAAATGAATGGGGAATAAGTCCGTTAAAGGATAGGGATTATATCCACCCAACAAAAGTCCCGATTAAATTTAATTATTGGGATTATGTTGAAAGCTTTAATAAAGCTCTTTTATATGAAAATCCTAATAGAAAACATTCATGGTTTATAAAAATTTGTGCCAATGTTTATAAACAGGGCATACCAAATTGGTTTTATCAATGGTGGATTCATTATGGTCCAACCGTGAAATCTTTACCAGAACCCTTTAAAGGTTTATATACTGAATGGGTTGATGTTTCTCCAAAAATAATTGATTTGGAAAATCATATTACTTTTTCTGAGGAAATTTCTAATATGTATTTCTTCATTGAATTCTCCATTCCATGGATTATGAAATGGACAGTTGAAGTGGGTTATACCCCGCAAAATATGCCTTGCTTGAACAAGATTTTTTATACAAAATTCTGGAAAAAATTATTACAAAAATCAAAAGATGGAACTATTCCAGGACAGGATTTAATAAACCAAATTAAAACAACCATTGCACAATATAAGGACTCCCTCAACTCAAGGACAAAGGAAGTACCCAGTGCATTTGAGCAAATTGCTCGAAAAATCCAATTGAAAAAAAGGACTAATTCCACTGAATGCAGCTCATAGCCCAAGATGCATGGAGGAATTTAAGTCTAATATAATGCAAAGATCTTAATATGGAAGCTATTTCAGACACATCAATGGCGTCTGTAGGTCATACCACTGATAATGAAGAAGAAGAAGAAGAAGAAGAAGAAGACTATAATAATCAAGTTTTAGCAGGAGAATCTCAAAGCCCAGCTAATACAGAGGACTTTGCACAATTCGCGGCCCAATTTCTTGGCCAAGAGGAAGAATCTTCCAGCTCAGCAAAAGATAAGGGCAAGTCACCGATGAAATGATTGGTGGGACCCGCCACTAGGCGGCTACTTTTATAAAGAGGGAATCTGCTTTTATAAAAGCAGCTTTAATAATTAAAGTTGTAATTATTGTGTTTTTACTTTCGGCTACTTTTTGGCCGACTTTACTTTTTCTTTACTTTTACTTTTATCATGGCCATTATATTGTCGGCCATTTACTTTTTCATTTTGTTGTTTTGTGTCATTGATCCGTTATATAAGGATCATTTCTCTTAGTTTAGAGGCAAGTCTTGGAACCCCCAAGCACAAGCTCTCTACTACTCCCCTCTGTAAAATCTTTCTTATAAATAAAAGTTTGTTCATACAAATCTCCTTCTGCTGAGCACAACTTTCATATTTAAGGTATAAATTTTATTTTTCTTTTATTTTAATTTCTTTTATAATTAAGCTCATGTTTAGCCTTATAGGCTAAATACTCCGTTGAATTACGTCACACTAGGCTACTGAGATCATGGTAATAATGCTTTAATGCATCATGATCATGCCAAAACATGATGTTCAAGGTTAGGTGAGATTGACCCAGGCGGACTGTTCAAAACCAGGCGGTGGTCCTGTTTTCCGCCCGTTTAGCCGAGGGATGGCGTTTGAGGGCATGTTGGACTTGTTCTGGCAAGAACAACCCCAACGCCAGGGTCAATAGCCTAGTAAAGTAACTTGCTACCTAGATGGCATCATGTAGCGGCAAGATCCTGCATGACTTATGGTATCAACAAATTATTATTATTATTATTATTATTATTATTATTATTATTATTATTATTATTATTATTATTATTATTATTATTATTATTATTATTATTACTATTACTATATTGTTACTATTATTCTTATTCTTATTCTTGTTCTTATTATTGTTATTGTTATTGTTATTGTTATTGTTATTATTATTATTATTATTATTATTCTTATTGTTATTCTTATTGTTATTGTTATTGTTATTGTTATTGTTATTGTTATTGTTATTGTTATTATTATTATTGTTATTCTTATTATTATTCTTATTCTTATTGTTATTCTTATTGTTATTGTTATTGTTCTTATTGTTTTATTGTTATTATTGTTATTTTTATTATTGTTCTTATTATTATTATTATTGTTGTTATTGTTATTATTATTGTTATTGTTATTATTATTGTTATTGTTCTTATTGTTCTTATTATTGTTATTATTATTATTATATTATTATTGTTATTGTTATTGTTATTGTTATTGTTATTGTTGTTATTATTATTATTATTAATCGACCCGCACTTGATAAGACACTTTATTTTGTAAATTAAAGCCATAAAGAAGTATACTTTATAATGAAGACAAACACAAGTAAAATTAAAAAACAAATTTTTTGGGATAAAATGCATATGAAACAATGAAATATAACAACAAATTCAAATAAATAAAATTTCCTATTGTGAAGGGATCTTATTACGAAATGAATAAAAAATTATGCACTATAGCTCTTCTCGCCCTTTATTCATATTTAAATGCGATTCAGAAATGTTATAAACACTATTATAGCAATAAGATTATGCAAACAAAGTAATAAAACTCTCTTCAGTTAATGGCATGCTCTTATAACCATAGAAATGTCATGATATGTTTACGCACACATTTTCTAAGGTTATTTTTGGTTAGTGTCAGAAGCCTTTCTTTCTTTTTAATCTCCGTGTCTAATCGAACACTGTCATATAAAATGAAACGGATGAGGTATAGACTAAGCTTGCAAGAAACTGAAAGAAACCTTTGTTTAAAAATCAAAGAAAGTATCTAAATGTAAAATCAATATCCTAGTGATGGAAAAATCAGAGAAAATCTGTAAGCTTACATGGAATTTGTCGTCCCCAGAGAAGTACAATCCCCTTTTAAAGCCTAAAGAAAAATTCAGAGGTCATAATTTCCTTAGTATTGAGAAAACCCACAATAAGCAAATCTAACTAACAATAAATTTGTTCAAGATAATATAAATAGGCATACAATCAGCGCCTTCAACCTTGACAAACTTGGGAAGTCCATCAGACAAGCCTCTGGCAAAACCACGGTTAAATATAAGTGTAACTCCCTAATCTCCTTATTTTGTTTAGACCTTTTTTCCTCTTTTTTTTTTTTTTTTTTTTTTTTTTTTTTGGTTTCTATGCCATATTTATATTCAAAGAAGAGACTCGACCTTTTCTTCGACTTCGTTCGGTTATTGTGACCATGATGTCAAAAAAACTCAGAGATAGATATGAAAGTGAAGTACTTTCATGCTGTAAATGGAAGTCAATTTTTGGCTGTATTTCATGTCAAAATCCAGTTCTATGCTTACTTTATTCTTACAATTATAGCTTTCGAAGTTGCTGGTGAGTCTTATCGTTATTATGAAATTGTAATAATTGTATAGGATAACATACTCGCATTTTTCAGGTTGACAAGACGGAAATTTATAGCCAGAATTATGTACAGATGTTGGTTGAGTATAACTTTTTTCCCATTTGGTTAGGTTTAATGGCATCTCACTTTTGTTAAGACATAGATATCTCCATATTTTTATCCCTGCAGAACTCTCTAATGTACTAATTCTCACCTTAATGCTGAGTTTTAGATGATTATTTGAATCATGCGGGACATATTATTTTGAGGAAGTTTACATCGTCATGGAAGGAGGAAATTTTTGTTAAGATCATTTACATTGAAGAGGATGAGAGTAGAGAAGAAAATGGTGAGATGGAGATGCATCAAATATATACAATAAAAGTGTGTTTTATATGGAATAATATGCATATTTATTCAGATTTCCGTTATAAATGTGAATTAGAAAAAGGAAAAAAAAAAAAAAGGACAGTGTATCTTGGTGACGGAGGAAGTAACAAATTGGGGAAAGAGAAACAACAAAGCAAGGAAAGAGAACGCGATTTATTAAGGATGAATGACAAGAAAATTTTATTATAAAGGTTTTTAAATTTTAATGTTTGTTACTTTTACAGAAAAAATGTTTCGAGTTAATAGTTGTTTATGTATGTAAAGTTAGCAAGAGTATATATTGTTGATCAACTTAATTATGGTAATATATCTATAACTTGAATTCCAACCTTTCATCAAATCATCAAATAAGGAATTATTCAATATTCTATTTCCTCCTAATTGGCATGAAATAGCTTTTGCAGTCTCCAATGTTGTGTAAATAAGGATCAGTTACTTTGAGCAGTTCCTTTCATATGATTGCTTCACTGAATCCCTTGGAGATCTGTTTGGATGTCTGGTTCTTCAAATGTCTTTCTTATATCTCTCTTAGTTTTTATTGGGAACATTGTTTGTCAAATAATTAAAACATCATTATAAGCTCATCATCTATTATTTAGCTAGCAACTACTCAACACTTAGCTAAAGGAGGCTCCTCAACTATTAGGAATGCAAGATATAGCCATATTGACTGATTTTCTACTCAAAACATCCTCTACCACATTGGCCTTGCCAGGATGATACAACATAATAATGTCATAGTTCTTGAATAACTCCTACCACCTTTGTTATCTCAAATTCAGGTCTTTCTACTTGAATATACATTGTAGGCTGCGATGATATGTGAATACCATATCTAATTTAATTCAACAAGTGCTATGTAGAAAAAGAGCGCTATGTAGAGCGAGGTCATAGGAGTGACAGGTCCGCTGATTATTTGGTAATATTGGTCTTTCATATCTATTTTGAACGTGCTCCTATGGAACACCTTTCTTGGTTGATCTGCGATACCACAGAAGCAGGATCAAGATTTACCTGTACAATATGTATTACTAAACATACATGAATTCAAGAATATCGAGAATTCAAAACTGAGTACTTGAGAATAGCGTAAAGGATCCTTTCTGTTCTATGGTTAAGCTTCCATTAGAACTCCATTCTTGGAGGTGCAATTGATAATTATTTTTGGGTGGCTAATTTGACCTTGGGATACAAAGTCCTGGATATTAAAGGTTCTGATAATGAAAAACATGGCGGTGCTTCCACCATAATAATAATCGAGTTGTTAAAGTTCAGGAGCAAATTTAAATCACCTAAAATAGTTCAAGGGCAACTTAGACCCATTTCCTTCATAAAAAAGTATTGGAAAGCTTGTATTGTTAGTCAATAAGGACAAATCTAGCCCATGTTAGTTATAAGGATAGATTTGACCGAAACAATTAATGACGGGCAACTCTACACCATTTTGCGAAGTTGAAGGGCAAATTCAACCCATTTCCTTTAATTCTTTAATCAAGTGAAGGACAAAGATTTTTCCAAACCAATGAGGGGCACCCAATTTTGAGATACCACGCTAGTTCTCCTGTTAGAACAAGAATGATAATAACAAAAGAAATCCAAAATAAACTTGCTTGGCTTAGAGGCACGTTAAGACGTTTCTTGAAGATAGTTGGAGTCTCTCCCACGAGCAAACGGAAGAATAAATAACAACTCTATCTTCGGGATTCAACTAAGCCAACAAGTAGCATTCAAGAAAGTTGCTCTTCTATTCTTGAATTGGTGATTTCACCTTTTGATCAATGTCTCTCTAAAGTTTTAAGAGGAAATTGTTTTCTTCAAGTGCTTGCCTTTTCCAAAAGAATGAAACACTATTTATAGGATAAAAAATTACATAACATAAAAGTTTTCATTAAATAGGATTTAAAATAGGTTCATGAATTTTTCTTAAAATACATGCAACTTTCATGTAACTTTCAAGAACCTAAAAGTTTTTCAAACTAAATGAATGTGAATTTGAAGATACATTCTTCATTAGCTAATAAAATTGCTATCTCTGGAATTGTTCTTGATGAAAATTTTCATGTTGGTGCTATTGTCTCGAAACTTCCTTCCTCTTGGAAAGAATACGAAGCAAACTCTTACACAAGAAAGAAGATTTGACTCTTGAGCAATTGTTGCAACATTTGCAAATTGAACAAGAGACTCGATATCGTGACAATAATATTTTGAAGGAACCCGTCATGAAAGCTCATGTGGTTGAAGAAAAATCAACCAAGAAGGAATACGTTAATAAGAAAATTCCGAAGGCAAAGAGAAGTACGAATTTCAAGCGCACTAGTACCAATTCTAAGTCGGTTGAATGTTACCACCGTCACAAATTTGGTCACTATGCGCGTGATTGTAAAATTCTTAAAGCTGAAAAGAAGAAAGAAAAGGCAAATAACCATAGAAAAGATGAATTTGTAGCAATGGTTACGAAGCATTTGTAGCGGAAATCAAGTGGAATGGTGGATAGACACGGGCGCAACTCGTCATATATCGGGTGATCGAAATGCTTTCAAGACCTATGAATTAGTGGGGGACGATAAAGTTTTGTATATGGGAAACTCATCCTGCAAAGGTTGTGGGAAAAGGAAGCTGTTGAATTGAAGTTTACTTCCGAAAGATAGTCACGGTGATGGACGTATTGCGTGTTCCCGAAATTAGGAAGAACTTGGTGTCGGAGTACGCTTCTTTTCGAAGCATGGTTTTAGAATGATTTTTGAGGCGATAAATTTATCTTGTCTAAAAATGGCATATTTGTTGGAAAAGGCTATGCTACAAATGGAATGTTCAAACTCATATTGATAATGAAAATATTTACGCTTATATTGTGGAGTCTCTAGATTTATGGCATGAACGTCTTGGTCATGTGAATTTTAGATCCATACAACTTATGGTGAAAAATGGATTAATTAAGAATTTGTGGAAAAGATCATACTACTAAGTGTCTTACTTGTAGTAAATGCAAGATAACAAAGAAACCTTTTAAGACGGTTGAAAGAACATCCACACTTTTGGAATTAATTCACACCGATATCTCGTGAGATGGATTGTTTGTCACGTCATGGTAAGAGATATTTTATCACTTTCATTGACGATTACTCAAGATATACATATGTCTTTCCATTAAGAACAAAAGATGAGGCATTTGAGTCTTTCAAAACATATAAAGCGAGAAGTTGAAAATAAATTGAGTTTGAAGATTAAATCAATTAGATCGATAGAGGTGGAGAATATTTAAAATCAGATTTTATTGATTTTTGTGAAAAAGAAGGCATTGAAAAACAATTGACTACATCTTATACACCACAAAATGGTGTAGCGAAAAGGAAAAATAGGACTTTCATAGAAATGGTTAATTCTATGCTTTATGGATCTCGGTATGCACTGGAAAATTTGTGGTGAAGCCTTATTTTCAACTGTCATATTTTGAATCGAATACCTTCCAAGAAACTTGAGGCATCCCCTTATGAACTTTGGAAGAACCGAAAGCCAAATATAAATTATTTTAAAGTATGGGGTTGTTTGGCTCATGTTAGATTACCAGATCAACATTTGGCTAAGGTTGGCTATAGAGGAGTAGATTGTGTGTTTATTGGTTATTCTCAGACCAGTAAGGCTTATAGATTCTTAAATCTTGAGACTCCAAGTCCTCACACAATTATTGAATCCTTACATGCTAACTTTTTTGAGAATATATTTCCTAAGCAAAAAGAATCTTTAGAACAAGATGCAAGTTCTTTTACATCTCCTCTTAAAAGGAAAACAGTTGAGTCCGTGGAAGAAAGCCATCCGAGGCGCGGTATAAGATCAGCCCACCAAAGAACTTTGGACCCGATTTTCAAGTCTATTTGGTTGAAAAAGATCTGAAAGTTATCTTTGAAAAAATATCTTCCCATGATGCTCCTTTACGGCGTGAAGCTATTGATGATGAAATGCATTCTATCATGTCAAATGATACATGGATTTTGTCGGATCTTCCTCTCGGGGTGTAAACCTATTGGTTGTAGATGGATTTTTAGGAAGAAATTAAAATCGATGGTACTATAGATAAGTACAAAGCTCGCTTGGTAGCAAAAGGTTTTACTCAAATGAAAGATATTGATTATTTTGATACCTTTGCACCTGTAGCTCGGATGACATCTATTCGGCTCTTAATTGCTTTAGCAGCAATTCATAATATGATAATTCATCAAATGGATGTGAAGACCGCGTTTTTGAATGGAGATCTAGATGAAGAAGTTTACATGAAACAACCGAGAGGGTTCATCATTCTGAGTCAAGAACATAAAGTTTGTAAGCTTCGTAAATCTCTTTATGGATTAAAACAAGCTCCAAAGCAATGGCATGAGAAATTTAGAAAGGTCATGATTTCTAATGGCTACTCAATCAATGGTGGCGATATATGCATATTCAGTAAATTTCAAGAAAACTCTGGAGTTATAATCTGTCTCTATGTGGATGACATGTTGATCTTTGGAACTGATATTGAAAGAGTTAAAGAAACAAAATCATTTCTTGCTTCTCAGTTTGAAATGAAGGATCTTGGAGAAGCTGATGTAATTTTGGGCATTAAAATTGTGAGATCAGCTAATGCTTTGACTCTTACTCAAGCAAGTTATATTGAGAAAGTTACGAAGAGGTTTGGTCATTTTGATGACAAGCACGCTCCTACACCATTTGATCCTAGCATCAAACTAGTGCGAAACTCTAGTGACGTTCTTGATCAATTGACGTATTCTCGGATTGTTGGGAGTCTTATGTATGCCATGCATTGTACCGAGCGTATATTGGTTATGCGGTAGGAACTTTGAGCAAGTTTACTAGTAACCCGGAGTTGAACATTGGAATGCCTTAATTCGTGTTTTAAGGTATCTAAAGGGCACGATTAATAATGGCCTACATTATTCTACCTTTCCGGCGAGCTTATTGAAGGCTATAGTGATGCTACTTGGAATTCGATCCAAATGACTCTAAATCTATTCTTGCTTGGATTTTCACTTTGGCCGGAGCAAGAATCTCTTGGAAATCAAAGAAGCGGACATGTATTACTCACTCAACCATGGAGTCGAATTTATAGCTATGTCTTCTCAACGGAGAAGAAGCCGACTGGATTTGAAGTATGCTCATAGATATTCCTTTGTGGAGTAAGCCAGTGCCACCTTTGACTATCTATTGTGATAATAAAGCTGCTATTTTCGGGCTTCAAGTGATTGTTACAATGGAAAATCGAGGCAAGTTCGTCTCAAACACAATCATGTGAGAAGACTATTGGAGGATGGCATAATATCACTTCAATATGTGAAGTCTAGATTTAATCTAGCAGATCCTTTGTCTAAAGGATTAGGCAAAGAGTTAGTAATGGAAACTTGTAAAGGGATGGGAATAAAGCCTGTTGTAAACTAATGGTACTTTATGGTAACCCTACCTAATGATGTAATCTTAGGTTCAAAGGGAAAAACAAGTAAAGTTACAATTGTGGAGCACATCAATAAAAATTCCATTTCTTCAAAGAGTGAGTAAATGTGCATAGGTTGAGATTCTATTCTCTTAATAAATCTATAAGACCGATCTCGGTTGGAGTTAGTATGACGACTCTTGATAGATTTACCAATATTCCTATTGTAGAGGAGGATGAGATTATATTCTCTTAATAAGTCTATAAACCGGTATCGGTTGGAGTGTGTAGGAACCTCTTGATAGATTTACCGACACTTTGCTTTGTAAAGGAGGATGAGATTAAATTCTCTTAATGAATTCGTAGACTATTTGGTCGGAGTATGCAAAGTTACTCTTGATGAATTCACCGCGCTAAGTGCGAAGTGGAGGCCGCTTCAATAAGATTTTTAACAGGGAAATCTTAAAGCACTTAGTTTAAAGGATTCAGGACACATGGCCGTAAGGTGTCGAAGGATTACGATTTTCACAGGAACATAGTAATGTGCGTGAAAATTTTTCTACTTCATTTAATGATCTACTCAGTTCAAGATTCGTTCACTAAGTAGTCAATGATTTAGAATGTATTCACTAGCTAATGGTTCAAGTCCAAAAGACACCATTATTGATGCATATTACTAGATCAATGTCTCAAAAAAAAAAAAAATCAAAATTTCTTGAAACAAGTGGGGGATTGTTAAGTTAATGTTTTAATTAATTTTGAAACATTTCATCTGACAAAAGTTTTTCAAACTAAATGAATGTGAATTTGAAGATACATTCTTCATTTAGTATTTTACGTTTTAGGTTCTTGAAAGTTACATGAAAGTTGCATGTATTTTAAGAAAAATTCATGAACCTATTTTAAATCCTATTTAATGAAAACTTTTATGTTATGTAATTTTTTATCCTATAAATAGTGTTTCATTCTTTTGGAAAAGGCAAGCACTTGAAGAAAACAATTTCCTCTTAAAACTTTAGAGAGACATTGATCAAAAGGTGAAATCACCAATTCAAGAATAGAAGAGCAACTTTCTTGAATGCTACTTGTTGTGGCTTAGTTGAATCCCGAAGATAGAGTTGTTATTTATTCTTCCGTTTGCTCGTGGGAGAGACTCCAACTATCTTCAAGAAACGTCTTAACGTGCCTCTAAGCCAAGCAAGTTTATTTTGGATTTCTTTTATTATTATCATTCTTGTTCTAACATCTCCAACAATAAAATTTTCCAAAAACACCTATTACTGCACCATGGACTTTAAACATCAGCGTTCCCACGACGCATAAAACAGTTTTTTTGTCGTCAACGTATGGCAAAAAAAAGAAATTGATAGACAAATGTGTTCATTCTTGTAGTGGATTTTACACAAAATAAACTGTTTTGATTTTAATAATCTCACAATATTAAATGGAAATACGCATTGATTAATCATGTGATAGGGTAGTGAAAGCTCCTTTTTTTGTGTTTATGCAAACACCGAAAAACTATACGACCAAGTTTTTCTAAAGCACCCATTCTTTCATATTGTGCTGAGAGACTTAAACATGGTTTGGCGTTCCATTAATCGGAGTAGGTGCTGAAGTCACACGCTTTCCACGTTCCGACCGACAGTTCTCGGCGAACTTGATG
The DNA here is from genome assembly GCF_029784015.1 of Lycium ferocissimum. Classification (NCBI taxonomy): domain Eukaryota; kingdom Viridiplantae; phylum Streptophyta; class Magnoliopsida; order Solanales; family Solanaceae; genus Lycium; species Lycium ferocissimum. The sequence continues at coordinate 48,925,489 of NC_081352.1, forward strand.
CTATTTTGGTGCATACCTTTCTGCTTCTCAGCCTCAGTGTACTCAGCTGAGAAGTAGTGCTCTTCGGTACCCTTGACAGGGTCTTTTGTTGGAGGCAAGAACATGCTTCCCCATTGCGGGAAATGAACCAATGCCACGGGAAGTGTACAAGCTATTATCATGAACCCCATGTAAGTTATTCCTGTTTCTGTTGAGTATTTTGCGCTTGAGAAAAACAAGAGTTGTGTCACTCCAGAACCAAAATTGCCTCCAGCTCCTGTCATACCTGAGATTATACCTAATGATCGTCGTGAAATGAAGGGAATAATACCAAAGCAAGCTCCCTCTGCCGCTTGAGCGGCTAAGGAGAATATGATCATCCAAAAAATAGCTAGGGGAAGCGTGTTAGCTTTTCCGAGGAGGATACAGAAAACTCCACCAAGTGTTTGTAAGATCCATAGGTTCCATAATCTGCCCCTCATTCCAAAAAGTTTGGCTGAAAAGTCTGATGACCATCCTCCGAGAGGTCTAGATAAGAGGTTAGCCATACCAAATATAGCAGCTACGATTCCAGCCATCTGGAGCTTCAAATCAAATCTACATAAATTTTTAAACAAAGATTATTTCCCTTAATTTGGCCACGAAAATTAAGTAGTATTGTTTGTAAAGGAAAGCTCAATTAATTATGGATGCAAATCGGACCTATCAAAGAAGTACTCAGCAATCACATTATCAGTAGTCAATTCAACACCCATAGAGTATCCATAGAGCAGGACAAATATCCATGTCCTGTAATTTGTTACAGCATACCACAATATCTGTGAAAAGATAGAGACGGAATAGTTAGCTAAACATATTCTTTCATTTAAATTGGGAATCAGATGTTGTTGAAGACATAATTAAGTAAAATAAAAGAGTAATCAGTTTAAATATTTCGCTAAGATGGGAATACAAAATTATACGTATTAGAAATGGACTTACCTTGGAGAATTGATCTTTAGAAACACCACCTTGCTTCTGTAGGGAAGCAAGATTACCATCAGGCAAGTCTTGGCCAAGAGTTAAGACCAAGATTCCCATGATGACATGACACCATCCAGGAATGAAGAATGCAATTCTCCAAGCAGTAAAGGGAGTAGCCCCTGCTCTTTGAATTAAATCATAGAGGAGAGGCATAATGAGTTGAGTAGCTCCACCACCCATGTTCCCCCATCCAGCTGCAGTTCCATTAACAAGCCCTATAATTTGGCTGTTAAACATGGTACTCATCCAATATTGACAAGACACAAATGTCGCGAGTGAGAACCCAATCATGAACCTAACAGCAACATAGCCACCAGCTGAAGATACCAAAGACATGCAAAACACCGGTGGGGCTGTTAACATTATGAGAAACGCACATCCATATCTAGGACCCAACATGTCACAAATTGCACCCATTGCAAGCCTAGATAGAATACTTCCAGAAACAGAAGCAACTCCAGCATTACCAACATCCACTTTGGTCAAGTTAAGATTGTCCCTGATAATTGGAACTAAAGGGGCAGCAGCAAAAGTTGAAACAAAGCAAGTGAAGAAAGAAAACCAGGAGAGCTGAAAGGTTAGACCGTGAGGCTTGGAAAATGAATAGAACCTGAAATTCTTTGCCTTGTGTTCAGAATCAACTGGCACTTTAAAATGTGCAGTGGTATCAGTTGGCACCATTGGAGATGCCACTGAGAAAGCAAGAACTGGCTCTCTACCAGTGACTCCATGCATAGAACTCCCAGGTGATCCCTCAATATCACCCATTTTTCTTCTTTACAAAAATTAAATATTTGATTAAAATGCTAAAGAAGAAGCTAAGCTGATGTTTTAACTGGTGACACTTTAGATGTGTTTATATAGACATTAAAGCGTTGACAATCTAAGTAACCCAATGGAGATCCGAATGGTCCCAAATCTGCTTAAGGAATCCAGTTCGCCGCATCTAAACTTATCGTATATCCAAAGGGTCCTTATATTTTATATCAATATATATTAACTTGCCAGCAGACTTTATGACCCTTGGTGTTTTTATATCAATATATATTTACTTAACAGCAGACTTTATAATCCTTGGTGGTTTAATATCAATGTATATTAACTTGCCAACAGACTTTATAACACTTGGTGTTTTTAGTTGTTAGCATGATATATACTCCTAATAAATTTGTTGTGGTTCGTTAAATATATTTTCTCAACCAGAAAAATTGACCCCAGCTGAAAGCTTTATTCTCCCTGCACTTCATTTTTTATGATCGTTATTTGATAGGACACAAAGTTTAAGAAAAGAAACGCTTTCTGCACTTGCCCAAGGAAATTTAATTAAGAACTTCTAAACAATCCTCACATTGCATGCAATGGTTATATGAGTATGTCATTAAGGGTGAAATGGTATATTAGAAATTAAGGAGTACTAAAAAGGCGTTATTCTCATCTGAACAAACTAAAAAAGAAAGAGTATCAATTATTCATTCCTCTTCTATATATATATTGTACTTCCTACTATTGTACTATATATTTTCTTGTGAAAATGACTGCCTAGGTACCATGTATCGATCCTCGACAAATTAAGTTATCTGTACTAGCTAATTAAATTGTGCTAGTAATAAATTTTGTTTCTTTTTGACAAAAAATTAAAGTTCATTCCTCGAAATATCCATCACGACAATTCCAGGAAGATTGATTAAGATCTGATCAACTGGCCTGTCTAATTCCAGGGCATTTTTTAGACTAAAGCTGGTATGGTTTGATTGTAGTTTTTCTTATTTTGTTAATCCTAATTGAAAAATAGATGTGTTATTTTCAAAGGCCTTCCCCTCTTGACGCGGGTTCCGTGAAACAGGATAAAACAAATTATATTGATTGCGTCCTCAAATAGTTATCTATTCTAATTCTTTTCAGTTCATAGAAGAATATTTAATAAGTAATACATCAAAGACAGCTTTTAAGAACTGAAGGGGCATGTGCCAGTCAGAGGGTGCAATAATTGCTTTGATAATTGCCGTTGTAATATAGATATACATTTGATAATTGCCGTTGTAATATAGATATACATTGACGGGCGGCTGATTAAATTTTCAGTTGAAAATTATTGGCTTTTTTTCCCTTTAGTACAACATGTACTGCATGACAACATTCTGATAATCCACGATTAAGCATTAAAGTTTGTAGAGTTGACCTGGCTAGTGAATCATGCAAATTGCAATTGTTGAGATTAATGAACATACGTTTCGGTTTAAACTAAGGGTGTGTTTGATATGGAGGAAAATATTTTTCAATTTTTTCATGTTCGTTTAGGCAAAAAATTTCTTTAAAAAAACGAGTTCCTCAAAAATGAAGAAAATGACTTCCCTAATAAAAGTAGGGAAAATAAGTTCATAAGTGCATTCCACCAACCACCCAACTCACCTCCAACCACGCCCACCCCCCCCCCCCCACTCCCACCCCCTGCCCCCACTCCTCCCCTCCCTCCCCCCAACAAAAAAAAAAATTAATTTTTGTTTTCAAAAAAAAGTTTTTTTTTTTTTTTTTTTTTTTTTTTTTTGGTTTTTGCACCACCCACCCTCACCCCCACCCCCAACTACCAAACCCCAACCACTTCCACAACCATTCACCACCCTACCCTCCAACCACTCCCGCAACCCATGCACCACACGCGCACCCCCGCGCACCCTACCTCCACCCCCAATTTTTTTTTTTAATTTTTCTTTTGGGTTTCTACACCACCACATCCCTCCCCCCACCCCACACCCTAACCCCACCCCGCACCCCACCATCCCTAAATTTTTTTATTTTTTGAAAAAAATTTCTTTTTCGTTTCTACACCACCACATCCCTCCCGCCTCCCCGCCCCCCAATCAACCCCCAACCACTCCCCCCCCCCCGCACCCTACCTCCCCACCCACCCGTCCCCCAATTTTTTTCTTTTTTCTTAAAAAAAGTTTTAAAAGTTTCTTTTTATTTTCTATTTTTTTCACCCCACCCACCCCTCCCGACACCCCACCACCCCTCCAAAATTTAATTCTTTTTAAAAGTTTTGAAAAGTTTTCTTTTTGGATTCTCTTCACCCACCCCCTGCACGCACCCCTTACCCCCTCCCGAATTTTCTACTTCCTATTTAATTTTACCTTTATTAAATAATTATAAAAATTGAAAGTTTGCGTGGTTATTAGACGGGGTGATGCGTGGTGTAAAAAAAGTAACTTTTAAAACTTTTTTTAAGAATTTTTTTTTTTTGGTGTGGGTGGGGGGGGGGGTTGTGGTTTTGTAAAAAACCAAGAAAAGAAATTTAAAACTTCAAAAAAAAAAAATTAGGGATGGGGGGGGGGGGCGGGGGTGCGTATGGGTCCATGCGGGGTTGGGGGGGATGTGGTGGTTTAGAAAATCCATAAAAAAAAAAAAATTAAAAACTTCAAAAAAAAAAAGAATTAGGGTGGGGGGAGGGGGGTGGCATGGAGGGTGGGTGGTTGTGGGGGTTGGTGTGGTATGCGTCCCTGGGAGGTAGTGGTTTTGAGAAACCAGAAAAAATTGGGGGAGGGGGGGAGGGGTGGATGGGGGTGGGGGGTTGGGGTGGGGTTATGGGGCTTGGGTAGGTATTTTCCTGAAAATGTTTTCTACCAACCAAACGAACATGAGAAAATAAGTAAGAAATTCACTTATTTTCCATTACCCAAACGAACATGAGAAAATAAGTAGAAATTCACTTATTTTCCAAGAACACATTTTCCTTGGAAAACATTTCCTCCATACCAAACACACCCTAAGTTATAACAATAGTCGTTTGGTTACAGAGATGGGATTGACAAGGATGTTCCATTGGTTGGGATAAGTTGGGATTGTGAAAAATTAAAGTTAATTTTTTGGAAGAATAAATATCATAGATATTTAGAAGAATATCTAAAATAGTTTAGTGTAGCATCTTGGATAATTATCTTATAGAAATATCTAGATATTCTAGAGTATTACTAGAAGATAAAGTGTCACGACCCGATCGGAGGGCCGCGACGGGCACCCGGTGCTAACCCACACGGGTACCACTTAACATACTTTCACATCACATCTAGGTGAGCCACATAACTAGATCATGCTTTTCATTCATCATCATTCAAATCCCATTGGGCGACAATTCATTTATATCAACATTGACAACTATGCCCAATTAAATATATATAAGCCGACAAAGCTAACATATCCATATCCCAAAATATAGGCCGACAAGGACAAACACATCTAACCATATACACATGTCTACGAGCCTCTAAGAAGAATACGTCATATCATATAGGCGGGACAGGACCCCGCCGTGCCTATAAATATGTACACAAAAGAATCTATACCAAAAGCTGCAGCTCCGAATGAAATGGAGCTCCGCTATGTAGTCCCTGAGAATATAGCTATGGATCGAGTCCGTCTCCTTAGCCACCCCGCGGGCATGACGCAGCGTCCACAAACAAAAGGACACCAGTACGAAGAATGTACTAAGTATGTAAAGCATGATCAACATCAATATGAAAGCATAATAGACAACGTATGAAATAGCACAAGATGGGAGATAATAGTATCATCGTCATAGCACTTACTTGCTTTCCATAGGGACATTCCATTTCTATTGCGTATCCGTGTACATAAATCCATATCCGTACTCATTTACCTTTCGTATCCATTTTCGTATTCGTATTCGTATTTATATTTTCATTCATACTCATATTCATATCATTAACATCTCATGTACATTGCATATACATAGCCTTTACATAACATTTACATATACTTAGCATATTCGTACTCATATTGATGTCATATACATAACATTTATATAGCATACCCGACCACGAAGGTTCGGTGCTTCACATACCTGGCCCTACCAAGGCTCAGTGTCATACCTGGCCCTACCAAGGCTCAGGGTTATCCATACCCAACTGCAGTGGTGCGCGCGTATCGTCATATATAGATATATACATATTCACTGTATTCTACCCGGCCATATAAGCTCGGGGTTTCATAATAGCCATACATAGGCACATATACATATAAGCATCTTTAGCATTATTACTATCGTCGTTCATCACATCTATCCTTAAAGGATTACTCGTCATGTAAGGAACTTAGTACAATCGTATTATATCGAGAATCATAAGCTTAGTAGCTTTTAGAGATAGGATCATTGGAGAATATCGTAGGCTCCTAGAGGGATAGATAATTGGCCAAAGAACCATGCCTTATGAAAGAAGGGTTAGCCTTACATACCTTTCCGTTCAACTATTCTATCGCTTGCACGTGCCTCTTCAATGCTCACGTTTCTACCTTCATTAGAGTGCATACTAACATTAGAGAATTGATAGCTTAGCATTCATGACTAAAGCTAGGGAAAATTTGACAGCATCTCCTTTATTTATACGACTTCCTCCATATCATCTATCAACTCCCAAACATCAATAATAGTATTCACAATATCATCACAATAGCCTTTATTCAACTACATTATCCTTACTTCTCAATTCACTTCAAATCATCCATAACCATAGACATATCACAATATTACGTTCATTCACATACAATGTCTTTTCCATACTCTCAATATCGTTTATAACATGGTCATAATCATAATGTATCCATAATCGTAACTCAATCCATACATTTACTCAAAGTGACACTATTCCCACATTCATGACCCATTTCCTATATTCTTCTATAATCCAAGTGTTTCAACTTTCAAATACCTTAAACAACATGAAAATGCCATAAAACTTACCTTAGAAGGTGTGGGAATGAACCTCGGGTGCAAACACCTCACTTGAGAAAAACCCTAGTTTCCCCTTCACTTGGATTCCTTGTTTTTGATGAACTTTAATGAGTTTCTTACACTTGATTCACTTGGTTTGATGATAAGAACCTTTGATTTCCCTTGGATTCTTGTTCATGAAATGTATGTAATGTCCTAGAGACTTTAGAGAGAAGTGGGGAAGTGTTAGAATGAAAATAATGAAGTTGGGATCACCTTTATAGACTTGGAATAGTTCAGCCCGTCGGGACTTCCACGGACTCTTCCACGGTCCGTGGAACATTGTGTGGTCCGTGGTTCTGGTCGTGGTTCACCACCAGCCAGCCACCATCTCTTCTGGGACTTCCACGGACCCTTCCACGGTTCGTATAAGGTTACACGGTCCATGGAAGTGGCCGTGAAACTCACAGTTTCACCGAAGTTGTTCCCGTCGTCTCGTTTGATCTCCAATCCTTATGGAACCTTCTTGACACTTATTTAGAACCTCATTAACAATCTAAAGGATGTTATAACTCTTCTCCAATATATCTTTAAGTCATCATTAACTCGATACTTATAATTCTTGCCCGACATATGACATAAACCTTACTTTCCTTAACAACTTTCGTCTCCTACTTCAAATGTCTTTGAAATCTTATTTAAGGTCATCAAATGCTATCATTTACTTATTGAACTACCATACACTTCGTGCTCTTCGTTCGCCTATTCACTGTGCATCAACGAAAAAATTTCCGAGCTGTAACATAAAGGCTGCTAGAATTTTCTTGTAGATATATCTAGAAGAGTATTTAGAATCATCCATAAACAACGATAAATAAGGGTGGTCTTGTACATTTGTAATCAACCCAACATAACTCCCTTCAAAGTAATTCAAGCCAATTCAAGAAGTCTTGTTCCATAACAAAGTTCTCCTTTTCATAGCTTCCTCATCTTTAGTTGAATCTTCCGATCTTAGTAACGATCTTGGGCTAGCAGCAGGTCTCCCTGATTTACTTTTCTTCTGCTATATTTCTCTACATGGTATCAAAGCCATAGCCATAAGTTGGCTTCTGGATTTTATTTCAAGATCGGGTTAGTGGTAGATTCAACCGGTTTCTCTAAATGGATTTGAGTGGCCGTGTTAGTGGACTGGGCATGGAGTTGTTCAGTCTAATTACAAGGTATGGAAGACATGTATGGAGTCATACATTGTGGCAGAGGATTTGTGGGATATTGTTAATGGAAGTTACACAAGTCCTCCTTCTGACGGATCGGAAAATAGCAAAGGCATACAAGAAGTGCAAGCAGATTAATGCGAAGGTGGAGTTCATCCTAAAGAGGTCCATCTAGCATAACTTGTTTGATCATATTATAAGGTGCAAATCAGCTCATGAAATTTTGAGGATCCTTGATCCTTTGTTCAACAAGAAGGATGAAGCTCGGCTACAAATATTGGAGAATGAATTGGCGAACACCACTCAAGGTAATCTATCTATTGTCGAGTACTTTTTGAGGATTAAGAACTTATGTTCATATATCTCTCTATTAAATCCGAAATAGGCTATCTCTGAAGCACGAATGAGAAAAACTATCTAAAGCACGAATGAGAAGAACTATCATTCGTGGTTTGAAGTCAGAATATATTCCTTTTGTTACATCAATTCAAGGATGGGCTCAATAACCATCCTTGGAGAAGTTTGAGAATTTGTTATCATCACAGGAGCTACTAGCTAAACAGATGGCTAGTATATGTTTTAAATAAGGGGAAGGAAATGCTCTTGTAGCCGACAAGAGGAAATTCAAAGGAATAACATTCAGAGGTACGCCACACTCTCGATCTCAAAGTGTTTTCAGCTCGCTAGAAAAGGAGAGAGAGTCTACTAATAACTATAAGAAGACTCTCAAATGTTACAGGTGTGGTAAAATAGGACACATAAAAAGATATTGCCGAACAAAAGAGAGCAACATGGCTCAAGTTGAGAAAGCTGCTGAAGAAGAAGAGAACTGGGCAAGATGCTTCGTAGCTGAGGCTCGAGTAGTAGATGCCCTGGCTTCCTTTAATTTCGAAAGAGATTGGATCATGGATTCAAGAGATAATACGGTCCATCACGTGGAGAAGGAAGGCATTGGTGTCATCAACAAAAAGCAAAAAGATTCCAAAGACGTTCAGACTAGTGACGTGGTAGCTGCTACCGAGGAAATCAACGAAGCAGATCCTGAAACTGGTAATAAAAGTCTGGACGTAGAGGGTGTTGAAGTAAAACCTGAGCATGAAGTGTCTGAAACTATATATGGCAATGGTGACCATTCCGGAGAAAGTATTAAGGGAGTTGTAGTGGAAGTTGAAGTCTCTGGTCAATCGTCTACCGTATTAGAGTCAATCACTAGCTCAGATCAAATACTGGAAGCTGACGGTCAAATAAATGAAGAGGTTGACCTTGAAGGCTTAATTTCATATGGAGATACAAGCAGTATGAGTTTTGGAAGCTCAAGTCGCTAAACAATTTATCGAGGAGTCGGAAAGGGAATCTAGTGGTGGATCCTATGTTGGTGTTCGCCTTCGAAGGGTATTCATGGTCAGATCGTCATCGACTCAGATGCTTCTCTAGATAACACAATTGTCAAGAAGCTAAGAGAAAAGGGGAGTCTGGAAACTCTAGAACGTGAAACTCAGCATGGAGATGATTCACGCGGTTTGCAAAGGCCAAAAAGAAATATTGTCAAGTCTGCCCGCTACATAGATGAAAATTTTATCATTACGTATTCATGTTTCTTTGCAGGCCCAGTTATTAGCCAAAAACCTTCACCATTTGAAGAAGGAAGAAGAGTCGGGAAAATATTGTTGAGATTTTCACCAACACATGACCAAAAGCTACGACTGAGTTCTTCCGCGACAAGTTCGGGATAGCTTCTAAAAAATTACTTTAAGGGGAGAGTGTGAAAAATTAAAATTAATTTTTTGGAAGAATAAATATCATAGATATTTAGAAGAACATCTAGAATAGTCTAGTGTAGCATCTTGGATAATTATCTTATAGAAATATCTAGATATTCTAGAGTGTTACTAGAAGAAAAAGGTTGCTAGAGTTTTCTTGTAGATATATCTAGAAGAGTATCTAGAATCATCCATAGACAACTATAAATAATAGTGGTCTTGTACATTTGTAATCAACCCAACACAACTACCTTCAAAGTAATTCGAGCCAATTCAAGAAGTCTTGTTCCATAACAAAGTTCTCCTTTTCATAGCTTCCTCTTCTTTATTTGAATCTTCCGATCTTAGTAATGATCTTGGGCTAGCAGAAGGTCTCTCCGATTTTACTTTTCTTCTGCTATATCTCTCTACGGGGATATCTCATCGGATTAGCTATCTCACGCTCTAAATGGCACACCTAATCCCATAATTTTAGTACAAAATATATTCTGAAATTAATTAATACTCATAATCAAATGCGGAATAAAATAGGGAAATTTCAGAAATATACAATTTGCTCACTTACATTGAAAAAAAAAATAGCCTTAAACTTACATTGCAAAGCTTTGGCCCAAAAACACTTATATACAGTGTTATACACTTAAATACAAAGACAGGTACATGACATATGTAGGTATATAAAAGTGTATAATGTGCAGGTATATACACTAAAAATATAATTATACAATATTATACACGAAAACATGCACTTATACACATTCACACACATTTATACACAATTATATAAATATTGCACATGTGTAAGTATATACATTAATAAATATAATTATACAATATTATACACAAAAACATGCACTTATAAACATTTATACACAATTATACAATACTAGTGAATATGTCTGCGCTTCGCGCAGTATATTATTTAAATTAAAATTAATTTTATATAAATTCGGTCGAAAAGGAAGACGTAAAAAGTTTCACGTTATCCAAAATTAATTCTATATATTGATGAAACACATTAACACAGTATATTATTATTATTATTATTATTATTATTATTATTATTAGTAGCAGTAGTAGTAGTAGTAGTAGTATTATTATTATTATTATTATTATTAATCTAAGATATATTTTAAATATATGTAAATAAGTATGTGATTGCTTACCCCTAAAAAGCTACTCCCTCTGTTTCAATCTATGTGAACCTATTTCTTTTTAGTCTTTGCCAAAATGAATGACCTCTTTCCTAATTTAGAAACAAATTCACTTTATGAAATGATTTACAACCACACAAATATTCAAGACTTATTTTGAACCACAAGTTTCAAAAGTCTCCACTCTTCCTTAAATGTCGTGTCCAGTCAAATGGGTTCACATAAATTGAAACGGAGGGAGTATAATAATTGAATTTGCACGCGGTTTAAAGGATACATGGTTTAATCAGTCGTTAACGTAATGAAATGTGAAATAACAATCAATTGTATGTAACGAACAAAGATAGAAATAGCCTAAATCGTTTATTGCTTGTAACTGAAAACTGGTCCGGTGTAGAGCGTTAAAGCTGAGTGCCCGATCCAAATTGTTAAGAACTTGAACTTTATGAAATTTTACAGAGTAAGTGCATGAGATTGGAATCAGATGCTTTCAAATGAGAGGGTTTACCTCCTTTTATAGTACAAGAGTTAGAATACTAATGCTCTTTAAAATCTGATAATTTGATTCTATTAACGGCGCCTTAACAACTGGTTGTGTGACGGTCGACGTAATGGGCGGCGTGAAATCCGAGCTGAAATGGATTTCTCGCGTTTGTGCAAACTGACGTCTCTCTGGCTTACTGGATTAACGACCCCTTGGACTTCGTTTCATTCGAATCACCGACCTCAAACCAACGCCACATCTTGAAGTCAACGTTCCTATTTTATTCCGACCTCTCGTCGGAAGGTCGCAACATTTTACACCGGTTTTTACCGTATACCGTGTTTTTCTTTCATTCATCAGAAAGTATATGTAAGATCTTCTTTTCAAACACTTTCTTCTATTCAAATATAAAAGTAAACAAAACGAAAAAAAAAAGAAAAAAAAAAAAAGAAATAAGCAGTCCGTACCTTGACTGCTATTGCTGAATTGCATCTCCATTATATGTATTTCTCATTGCTCTTTGTTTTGTTCATCTTTTTTTGTCGACGGAATAACAAATACAGTATTATTATTAGAGTTGGAGCTTCGATGAACTGCACATTTAATTTCATTGTTAGATTTTTAAAAGTAAAACGAAAAAGACAATACGGTTTATCACTTTCAGATGGTGTTCTTAGGAAGAAAATAAAATAAATAAGTGGTGACGCGTTGAATTAAATGTCCATTATAGCGTTTTCTATTCTTTCTCCTTTTCTTTCATTATTATATTCTTTTTTTCTATTCCTCTTCCTCTAAATTACTTACTATTCATAAACTTTACCTTAAATGGGCTTTTATTTTATAAAAAGCCACATTACATTTCCTCTATCCTCGGTTAATATTTCCTTCTTCCCTTTTTCTCCCTGTACTTATCGTTACTTCCTCTTGATCTTCTGGTTTGCTAAGGAGACTTGCAGTTATTTTCCCATTCTCTTTGAAACATGCCTTGTTCCAACCCAAGAAAGGTTGACGCCTCGCATTCACTCTCTCCTCCTCTTATACTCCTTTATTTGTTTATTTTATGTGTTTTTCCCTTTATCTTTTTAGGTGTAGAGAAATTAATCAAAGGTGAACTTGGAAGAATAGTACTCCCTTCGTTTCAATTTACGTGGCTTGATTCGGTGTATAAAGGTCAAACTATCTAAAGTTCGGTGTAATTTAGACATAGGATCTTCAACTAAATATGGCAGTTAAGTATATGAAGTGTTGCATGTAGTTTGAAGTTTAAATGGTATTGGAAAATGTCTTTGAGAATTTCCTCTTTCCAAAAGATGCCAACGTCTCTGAGAAACCCTCAATTAAATATAGCAGTTATAAAAGGCATCAGAAGTTACATAAAGGTTTTTTCTTTTTCTTTTTTTCAGATAAAATAATTAAGAATGAAAAAAGGAGAAAAAAATGAGATTCTTGGCCAAAGAGAGCTGTCACATCACTCTTCTTTTGTCTAGCTTTATATATATATATATAAAAGCAGGCAAAAGGCCCGCTAACGTGGAATCATAGAATCACAAGATTTGCATTTATCTCTTTTTCCATAATTTTTAGGGGGAAAAATTAAAACCCACCCTGTAAAATTCAACCCCCCCAACTATAGACGCCTCTTCGCCCCTTTGCAACCCCTCAAACATAGTCAAGCATTATAAAACCAGATCTCCTGTATTTTCCCATCAAAATCCCTATTCTGCCTCTTCTTCCCAACTTATCAACTCTTCTTCAGCCATCCCTCATGCTCCGTCCTACACAACTCGCCCTTCCCAGGTTTGCTTCTTCCCATTCTAACCCGCTTAGAGTTTATTATCTTTTCCACATACCCCATATATATTTGATTTTTTACTGTGCCGTTCGTTGCAACTAATTCTTATTTTTTTTATAGTGATATGCTTTCATTCTCCTAAAGTTAATTAATAAACTGCACATTTACTCTGCTTCTTAGATGGACTTGGACCCATCTATACAAACTTGAAGTGGAAAACAAAGCTAATCTTTTTGGTCGATCCCGTTTTTCCATTTTTTGGTTGACTCGAATGAATATTTAACAAATAAAGAAAGACTTTAGTACTGTGGCAGTGTTAGTATATAAGGAATGTCTCGAAAAGTCTAATAATCTATTTCAGTTGGAGAAGTATTAAAATAGAGAAGGACTAAATGTGTTCCATTTTCCCTAGCTTTATAGGCATTTAGCAGTTATTCTTAAATTCACACTTTCCGCGTGTTCTTGTTTGTTTTCACAAATTCCATGTGCATTTGGATTATTTATTGTATAGGTCGATTGCCGTTAAAACTTTAATTGTATTCATATTTGCGTCTTCGATACGTTTACACTTTAGCCTGTCTCCCGTTCCTTCCTGATTGCCGAAAAAACCTCTGAATGCGTTCCATTTTCCCTGGTTTTATTGGCTTCTAGCATTTCTTCTTGAATTCACACTTTCCATATGCATCTGGTTTGTTTTCACAAACTCCAAGTGCATTTGGTTTATCTACTGTACCCTCCGATTGCCGATAAAACTCGGCCTGTAATCATACTTGTGGCCTCGATACGCTTACACTTTAGACTATCTTACAACTTTAGGTACGTTGAGCGGCTTTACAAGCACTATTTCATTAGATAAAGTTCTCCACCACAGGTTCGCTCCACCTTTAAATACTATTTCCTTACTCGCAGAATTCGCGACATTTAGGATTTTTTTTTTTTTGGTTCTCAAAGATCCAATGTGTACTAGCTTTATATACAGTGCCATCCCGTACGAGTACACTACATGACCATTGTCATCTTCCACTAAGAGATTTGCGTTTATTTTTGTTTACACACATTCCATTTGAATTTGGTTTAGATAAAGTGCTATTTTGGTTTTGTTTATATTCAGCACCATCCGATTGCCGATAAAATTATGATTTTATTCTTATATACAGTACCATCCTGCACGAGTGCACCACATGACCATTGTCATCTTCCGCTTAGAGATTTAGAGTTTATTTTTTTATACACAAATTCCATTTGAATTTGGTTTAGATACAATATTTTTTTTGTTTTGTTTATGTTAGAATATGTCCCAAAAAGGGTTTATCGAAATTGTCCCATTCCTACTGATTCGATAATTGTCCCATTCCAACTGGAATTCGACTGGCTTGTCCCATTCCAAGTGGGACTTTGAACGTCTTCAACCTCTATTTAAAGGAGATTTTCGGCCAGAACATCAAGAAAAAGAGAACAACTATCAAGACTACACACAAGACTATATTCCACACTTAGGTTATAGAGAGTTTTCATTGAGAGATTGTAATCTTTTGTTTCCTTTGATCTCGTTGTGCTTCGACACCCTGTTGAGATCGTTTTGTACTCTCACCTTATAGTTGATTTCTCTGCGCTTCGTGCCCCGTGGTTTTTCACGTCTTGGGTTTCCACGTAAATCTTGTGTTCATTACGTTTATTGCTTTCTTGCATTATTGTTCTTATGTTGGTGCATCCTAATCAGTTCCACTGCATCGCTCGTTTAATTATTAACAGTTTATATGCAGTACCATCCGATTGCTCCTGGTCGATTTAAATCGCGCTATGGCTTTTCGATCTTGGTCTTATTGTTAAATTAGTAGCTTCTAATTTTCATGTCCCTGATGCAAGACTAAGTATTGGTTTCATTCTTATCCCTAATTACAGTTATGTACACTGTTAATAGTATTTTAATGATTAAGAAGTTGACCCAAAAAATAGTACCAACACTTAAGACATTTAGAGATTATTTTTGGTTTCACAAATTCCATGTGAACTTGGCTTAGATACAGTACCATTTTTGTGTGCAAATCTTAATTTTTGCATCACACACTTCTTGCTTAATTTTGTTCTGTAATCAGACACCTTGCCAGTTTCCTATACGGCTTCCTTGGGTAGTTTCCGCTTAGTTATCATCTTTAACCTCGCAGGACTCGTCCGATGGATACCAGAAAAACAGACCCCACAACAATTTCCACCAACGAAGTGTCCATGTAAATTTCCCTGATTGCTTTAGTAACTTCAGTACTTTGTTGTTTATCCCAATTAATGTTCCTTTTATGTTTTCATACCGTTATTGTACCTCCGACCCCCAGAGATTTGACGTGCACGACCATCTCACAATTGCTGATTCAATATCTGCGGAAAAACTAGGCACAGCTGAGAGCCCAACTTTATAGAGGAGTTTTGCTCGACTATCCCTTAAGCACAGAATGACTATGCATATATTTGTTACTGCACTTAGTAAAACTTTAGTTATCACATGTGTTACTTATGAATTACATTGTTACGTGTAAACAGTTATTAATGCCATTTTCTTTCTAATTTTGACTTGTAACGACTCCGTGTTTTCATTATTGTAGTTCATAGTGCAAATTAACTTGTGTGTCTAATAGCCATAAGCTATGCTCTATTGTCGCCCCCATTAACGGTGTGTGTTTCCAAATATTTACCTGTTAATATCATTTCCGGATGTTTTTTGACTTATAGGTTGACAAGAACGTTGTGGTACAACTACTAAAACACACACACACACTCTACTTTTCTCTACTTCCAAAGCAAGTCAATAAGCTCATTGTGCATCATTCTCTTACTCATATCAACAATGAGTTCAGCTTTAATTTTAGGTATGCATTCATAAAGATCTTTCTTACTATGTATTTACACATAAAAATCACATAATAAGAAATTATAATCTGAACTTGATGCAGTAGTTTAAATCTTGAGAACATCTTTGAAAAATATGTAGCTAATGAAATTATTTTTAGTTTTCCAGCAATGGTAATGTCAAACATCTTGTGGCAAAGGGAGTAAACTTCTTATGGTAGCATGACTTGCAATCACGTAATGAGAATGGACAACGTACTTGATAACAACCACATACCCAACCTATATGCTGGAAGATTATTTCCCATTGAACAAAGTAAGCTGCTATACTACATTCTGGGTGTTAAAATTTCTTTTCTCCTTTAAGCCGCATAAAATACTACCTTATTGCACACCTCTGTTTTTTATGCTAAGGGATCTTTGCCTTCGTTCTTTTTCACTGCCCCTCTTTTGACATTGAGCATTGCTAAACCATTATACATTATTGTGCAATTTCCCTGAGTTCATAAACAAAGAGCATAATGTACATGCTACCAAGAATCCATGGTTTGCAGGCACACAATTATTTAAGTTTTAACGATCAAAGAGCACAGTGTTACCAAGAATCCGTGGTCTCTAGCCACACAATAAATAAAGTTTTGACGTCGTCAAGTAAAATGACAATATCAAAAGCAAAAGTATTAAAACATAAGTAGTAAAAAATTTCTGCTTCAATTTTTGGTGTACCACTGTTTAGATCATATTCTCACTACTATTCAAATATATTGGAGACTCTAGATAATTTTGTTAGTATGCTTGTGCCATCCGCGATTAACAGCCAACTCAGCATCCCGCTGCCTGGTCGCCCATTCATTACCTTATAACTGTTGTAGAGAATTGGACGTGTTTCCGGAAAGGAAAGACAAATAAGTTTCAGTGGTCCACAATATATAATAGGTTTTCTGCTTACGCCCTCGGGGTATAACACAAATTGCTTCATTCTGATTTGTTCACAGTCCAAGACCCAAAAGGTTTTGCATTGAAATCATTTTACCTGTTGATCAAAATTTGGGATATATGACAATGTCGAATTTGGGATATATGACAATGTCGAATCTCTTGAGTTATGATCCAAAATATTGCTCTAAAAATGACAACTTTTTACACCAAGTGGCCTTTAAGTTACTGTATTAAACATATATTAGGGAATGCTCATACTTATGCTTAATGAGGTCCTTCACCACCGTGTTATATTAAACCGACCATATTTTCTATTGAACAAAGTTAGCTGGCATACTTCGTTCTTGGTGTTAAAATTTCTTTGCTCCTTTAAGCCGCATAAACTACTACCTTCTAGTACCCCTCTGTTTCGGATGCTAAGGGATCTTTGCCTTCGTTCTTTTTCAATGCCCCTCTTGTGAAATTGAGCATTGCAAAACGATTATACGTTATTGTGCCAATTTTCCCTGAGTTCATAAACAAAGAGCACAGTGTTACCAAGAATCCATGGTCTGCAGGCACACAATAAATTAAGTTTTAACAATCAAAGAGCACAGTGTTCACACAATAAATTTTGTTTTGAGGATCAACAAGTAAAATGATAATATCAAAAGCAAAAGTATTAAAACATAAGTCGTAAAAGCTACAAGCTTCAAGACGAAGAGATGACCTGCGGCAATCTGTTGCCGCCAGAGTGTGAGAACGCTACTGGAGCAAAGCTTGTATAAGGCTTGCTCTAATTATGATACTGCCCATACAAAGCATTGACAGGCGACCCAAAGGAACTGCAAGTAGAACGTGCTGACTGTACTATACTACTATGTTTCTTTATAACTTGTATGTCCCCATGTGTTATTTAGAATTCTTCCAATTGATGGGATATGTGGTAATGTCGAATCTCTTAACTTATGATCCAGATTATTGCTCTTAAAATGACAGCTTTTAACACCAAATGGCCTTTAAGTTATCTGTATTAAACTTATATTAGGGAATGCTCATACTTATGCTTAATGAAGTCTTTCACCACCATGTTATATTAAACCGATCCTGTACAGGGCAAACCGATAAACCGCACCAAACCGACAAACCGAACCAAATCGGAAAAAAAACCCGACTAGTGGTTTGGTTTGATTTGGTTTGGTGTTTGGAAAAAAACCCGACCATTATAGGGTTGGTTTGGTTTTAACTAAAAAAAGTCAAACCGAACCCAAACCGACCCGATTATAGATATACTACTTTTAAATTATGTTATACATAAAAATATTTATTAAAATGTAATTTATAAATATTTTCTTAAAATTTTTCATAATTTTTGTTTTCTTTCTTACATTTAGATTTGTACTTAAGAAGGCCATCTAAATAATATACAAATAAAGCCCAGAAGGAAATGAACATCAGAAGTCCAAAACATGTTATGTAATGCAAATGTCACTAAAATACCCTATTCGGCTACATACCCCTTCTCCCAAAATCAGATTCCTTTCTCATTTCACAAAAAGCCATTGTTCTCCTTTTCTCATTTCACAAAAAAGCCATTTGATGCTGTTATGAACACCTTTGAGAGTAAAAGTATGACTATTTGAGATTTTAGTTATATTATAAAGTTAAAACTTCAAACAGTGTTCTGCCTCCATCTTATATGTTGATATTTTGTACTAGAACTCTTTTTAAGAAGCACTGCTCTGTGCTTTTCATTAGCTACTATGAAAAACCCGAGAAACCCGAAAAAACCCGAAAAATCAGAGAAAAATTGATATCGAAAAACCCGACTTTTATTGGTTTGATTTGGTTTATAGATTTAATAACCCGACACAAATGGTTTGGTTTGGTTTGTTAAAAATCCGAACCAACCCGGTCCATGTACACCCGTAATCACTACTAGTAATTGAATTTTTATTGTACCTCCATTTCCCCCAAATGCATTTGCTCTCCTACTATACTCTATTTTAAATCCCTCAGCATATCTATTATCTAATTGTTATTATTATTAATCGACCCGCGCTTGGTAAGACACTTTATTTTGTAAATTAAAGCCATAAAAAATTATACTTTAAAATGAAGACAAACACAAATAAAATAAAATAACAAATGTTTCGGGATAAAATACATATGAAACAATAAAATATAACAACAAATTCAAATAAATAAAACTGTTTTGTGAAGCCTGCATATGCCCGCATCGCTTTTGTCTTCATAAGGAACCGTAGACGACATAACTTCTAACAACTGCTTATGTGTCTTTCATATAAGTTGCAACTCTCCAAACCGGTGCCACTGTTTGAAAAATTCAACCACATCCCTGTATATAAACCTTGCAAATACCGTAGGTTTCAGGGAATTCCTCACATCCGGTTCTCTCATTCAAAGCTTACAAATACTTCTTGCCAATTTTGGACATCCTCTTCTCTATCATTGTTATTGAATATGGCCTATTCTTTTCTTTCAGAGTTGAATCCTAATCGGGATGATTGGAGGGTCCGATTCCGAGTTTGCCGAATGTGGGAATTTATTAATTTCAAACGAAGCCGAGATTTGGTTGGCCTGGACCTCATACTTATAGATGAACAGGTCATATACGGTTCCCCTATTTTATATATTGATTTTCTAATTACTTATTGTCAAAACACTTAACAGCTTTCTTTTATCAGGAAAATCTGATGCACACTGTCATCTGGAAGAATTAGGTTGCCAGGTTCCGGGATAAGTTGAGTGAAGGCTCGGTTATCATTATTCGGAACTTCAAAGTTACTAACAGTACTACTGGCGTATATGTTACACCTCGTATCTTAGAACTAAGGTTAGACTCATATCGTTAGAGTTTTAGCGAAAAATTTAAAAGTTTGTACGTATTACGAAAGTGGTCGACAAGCCTACTTGGGGCACCCATAACCCCTTGATGCATTGATAATTTGGAAAAGGTTCCTAATGAAAGTTGTAGTACGTAGAAATAACTTTTCAGGCATATAAGGACCAGGACAATTGGAGTTCGGAGCAAGGAGATATGACTATCTCAAAATAGCTAATAGAGATGTGCTTAAGACTCGGTAGAGTCGACTAAGTTTTTGATATGTCTGACTTCCATCCCAATTAAAGGAAAATCCGTTGATAATTTGAGAAAACTTAAAACATAAAAGTTGTAATCCTTTGAAATAGCTTTCCAACGGTATATTGTGGAGCCCGAACGGAGCTCTGTGCTAGGAGTTATGCCCATTTTACTGAATGCGGTCAACTGAGTGTAAAAGTGATAGGGAAGCTCATTGAGCTTGCCCCAAAGCAAGGCAAGGGCTCGCCTTGGGCCACGCTCAGCGAGGTAGGGGTCCAAAAGTGGGAAAAATTCAAGAAAATAGTCTAAGTGTAAAATGAACAAGGGAGCTTGCTGAGTTCTCCCCAAAGCGAGGTAGGGGCAAGCCATAGACCTCGTTCGGTGAGCCTAGGGGTCCAAAATGCCCCATGCTATAAATTCAACACTTAACTCGAAATTTCATTTATCAGACATTCCAACTTCGTTCTAAAGCCCTAAGCAGTCGTTTTCCTCCTCTCCTCATCCTCCCACATCAAGGTAAGATCGCTCTAACGATTCCTAAGTAATTCTAACATTAATTCACGAATAGTAACATGATTCCTCAACCAAAACATAGGATTTCCAAGGTAAATCCTTCTCAAGCGATTCAAAGCTAGACTTTTGGTGTTCTTCGTCAGAGAAGCAGTTTAGTTCGTTGGATTGGAGCATTTACAGGTATGTCGGGCTTCTATCTACGTGTGGGAACATCTTTGTTCTTCCCCACGCCACGTTCTTCCATGATTATGCAAGAGTTCACTAAACTAGGGTTTTTAGCCAAGTTCATGATAACCCTAAGTTCATGTAAATGATTTACCATGTTTGAATAATATATTCGTTGTTGTATTCCTAGTCTTCCATTTTCATTATTGAGAATCCGTTTGTAATCCATGAAAACCCATATATTGCATTCCATGGGTTCTTACATGTAAGTTATGAAATATTATGTTTATTTTCATGGAAATCCTACATGTCCCCATGTTTTCATGCAAGTTATATTATATAATTATATTCATGTTATATTATACTTACAATCCATGTTTACAAGTCATGTTTTATGAAAAACCATGGGCTCAGATGCCACCTATATTTGCACAGATTACCAAGAAGGCTCAGATAGCCCGAAACTACGTTTGCCACCGTAGGATAAGGATCGCTCTGACCAGTTAGGACGATTCCCTCATATTTTCCCCATTGAGGGATTTTGGATCCATTCATGTCATGTTCATGTCTTGTACCCCGGTAAGGTACAAGATGGCTTAGCTGATCGGGCAGAGATCAGACGCCACCTATTAACGTGGTGGTTATATGTCGGTTATACTAATGCTCTCCCACAAATATTTTTAATCATGTTATATATATGTATGTATTCATGTCCATGTTCATGACCAGGTTTCAGTTTCAGTTTCAGCTCTTATCATGTTATTTCATGTACCGTATTTATATCATTCAGTTGCTTTACATACCAGTACATTCAATATGCTGATGTCCCCTTTCTATTGCCCGGGCACCTACATTTCACGATGCAGGTACGGATTTATGGACGGCACGTACGCTGGTAGAGGACTTTACACGTATCGGCTGTTGATGAGCCATATCTTCTTCGGTTTAGTCATTATTTACTTTATGTTAGTTATGCATTTAAGGTATGCTGGGGGCCTTGTCCCAGCAGTTATGTTTAGCAGTTCAGACTCATGTTAGAGGTTTCATAGACTAGTCAGTCAGTCATGGTATGTCAGATAATCAGAGTCGTTTAGCCATCTTTGGCTCAGCATTTATGACAATCCGCATTCATGTTTTAAACAAGTATTTTTATTTGATATTTTGAAATCTCATGTTTATTAAGGCTGATCATGTTTTATGTCATATTCCACTCATGTTATGCCTCATGATAATTCAGCAAGCCATGTGGCTCGCTCGGTCACATGCAGTAAGGCACCAAGTGCCGTGTTATGCCCAGGCCATGGTTCGGGGCGTGACAGTATATAGACTAATGTCAAGTAATTTTAAGTTGACTTTCCTCCGAATAACTGCTGTCCAACAAGTACATGAAGATATTGTTCATCTTCCGCTAAATGGATTTCAATTTATTCAGTCTAGACTAAATAACAACACCAAATTATCAGGTATACTTATTAACATCAATGCTTGATGCTACACTTTCCAAAGTGCAAAAGTAATTCCCAACTTATTATTCCTCCCAATGTGGTGGGTTGCTTATGAGGAATTGGTGACATAGAGAGTGTTGGTTCTAAATGGAAAAAGCGAGACGTTGAGATTCTTACTGATTAGTAAGCCACTTAACTCATTTTATGTGCCTTGAGTTCGTTCTCTTCCAACAAACAATAAATTCTTCGCTCCTTTATACTGGTTTTGGCGTTGGTTATGCATACGTTTTCCTTAGATTCTAGCTAAATCATATGGATTTTAACTGTAATAAATTTTGTTCATCTTTTCCATGGATAGTTCTGCTAAATCAAAAGTCACCTTATGGGAAGAATGTGGTGAAAATTTTGATCCGTACTTGTAACACCTCGTACCATTAAACTAGGCTACGTTCATGATTTGAGACTTAGAAGACCAGATGAGAAGTGTTGAGAATAAATTTGTCTCAGTTCTGCAAAGTCCCACTTTTACGTCCAAATATATAGACCGTATATTGTTATACGGCCTGTACTTTTAGACTGTGTTTAGTAGGTGGAAAATTCTAGTTTCTGCCAAAGTTTTTAAATGCTTCGGTACTGACCGTAAAAAGTTACACGGACCATCCTTGGTGATCATATAATAATATACGGATCGTACTTTCAGTCCGTAAAACTCTTTTGGGAAATTTCAGTTTCTGGAATTTTAATCATTGTTAAATATGGTCAGTTTATACGGACCGTATAACTTTATACGAACCATATAATGCCCCAACTCAGTTAAGTATAAATAACCCAGTTCAGACTTTTTATTCTATTTTTCATACTCCCAAGCCCTAGCACGAAGGTTTTCTTCTCCCATCAATCCAAAACAACAAGGTAAGTCATTTCAAGCCCTTCCAAGTCAATTATAACATATATTCTTGTAATCTAATAAGGAAATCATTGTTCCTAACATGGGGTTATCAAGAAAACCCATCTCAAGGCTCAAGGTTTAAGCTTTTGGAATTCTATTACAAGTTTTGGAGCACTAACAGGTATGTAGGATTTCTATCTATGTGTGCGAACATCTTTGTTCTTTCCCACGCCACGTTCTTCCATAATTATGCAAGAGTTCATTAAACTAGAGTTTTTAGCCAAGTTCAGGATAACCCTAAGTCCATGAGCCATGATTTACCATGTTTGAAATATATATATTCGTTGATGTAGTCCTAATCTTCCATTTTGGCTATTGGGAATCCATCCGTAATCTATGAAAACTCATATATTGCATTCCATGGGTTCCTACATGCAAGTCATTAAATATTATACTTACTTTCATAAATATCCTACATGTCTACGCGTTTTCATGCAAATAAAGTATATAACTTTATCCATGATTATGAAACAAGATATCCATGTTATAATATAAGTCATGTTTTTTACGAAATTCATGGGCTTCTCATCTAACTATGTCATGTTCATGTTTTTTAGAGTTGTACAGATTACCGAGAAGGTTTTATACTTGAAACTACATATGCCGACGTAGGATAAGGATCGCTCCGCCTAGTAGGAAGATTCCTTCATATATTCCCCATTGAGGGATTTGGATTAATTCATGTCATGTTCATGTCTTGTACCCTGGCAAGGTACAAGATGTCTTAGCTGATTGGGCAAAGATCAGACGCCACATACTAACGTGATGGTTACATGTCGGTTATATTAATGCTCTCCCACAGATATTTTTACTTATGTTATTTATATATGTATTCATGTTCATTCTCATGACCGGGTTTAAGTTTAAGTTTAGCTCTTATCATGTTATTTCATGTACCTTGCTTATTTCATTCAGTTGCTTTACATACCAGTACATTCAATGTGCTGATGTCCTTTTCTATTGCTCGGGGGCCTGCATTTCACGATGTAGGTACGAATTTACAGGACACCGCATCTGCTCAGTAGGATTTGCTCGTATCAGCTTATTGGTGAGCCCCATCTTATTCGGGGTGTTATCCTTATTTATTTTCATGGCATGTTTAGTAAGTTAAGGTATGCTAGGGGCCTTGTCCCAGCAAGTATGTTTTGCAGTTCAGATTCATGATAGAGTTTTCATAGACTAGTCAGTCAGTTATGTCAATACTCAGAGTTGTGTAGCCATCTTTGGCTCAGTTTATGATATTTCCGTATTCACCTTTTATACAAGTATTTTTATTAAATATTATGACTTCTCATATTCTATTAAGTCTCATCATGCTTCATGTTATATTCCGCTCATGTTATGCCTCATGATGATTCAGCAAGTCATATGGCTCGCTCGGTCACATGCAATAAGCCACCGAGTGTCATGTTATGTCCAGGCCATAGTTCGGGACATGACAAAGCTTGGTATCAGAGCCTAGGTTCAAGTATCTTAGGGAGTCTATGAAACCATGTCTAGTGGGTCACTTTTATATGTATGAGGGTCCCACACATATAAACGGTTGACCACCAAAAAATTCAGGATTGTCTCACTTCTTTCATACTCTAAATCGAGCAGTTAGATAAATACTTTCAGGAATTCTTCTAACTCGTGTGAATTACGTATTTCAAAAATGGCTTTGAAGAGAAAGTACAATAAAAGGAATACAGCAGTACAATAAGAGAAATACAGCTACTAGCCAAAGGGCTTCCACCACCGGCTACAAGAGAACACTCTCGAGGAGCTCGGACGGCCTAGCCCGGCTAATGCTACAGCTACACCTCTTAATGCTTCAAACATGGATGTTAGGGGAGTTATTCAGTTGCTCACTTAGATCATTGCTAACCAAGCGCAGCGATAGGAAATGACTCCTAGCTCAGGTGCTAATGGTGGGTCAACCAGTTCTAAAACCCAAGAGTTTCTTCGCATGAAGCCTCCAGTGTTCACGGGGTCTAAGAAGGAGGAGGATCAAGACTACATTGATAGGTCACAGAAGGTGTTCGTGTGCGCATGCCACGGAAACAGAGGCAGCAGAGTTTGGAGCCTATCAGTTGCAGGATGTGGCTCACATTTGGTATGAGACTTGGGAACAGTCCCGAGGGGAGAATGAACTTCCCGCGACTTGGGATTGTCACGACCCAATTAGCTAAGTCGTGCGGGCACCTACTTTTCCCA
This sequence comes from Lycium ferocissimum, assembly GCF_029784015.1. Classification (NCBI taxonomy): domain Eukaryota; kingdom Viridiplantae; phylum Streptophyta; class Magnoliopsida; order Solanales; family Solanaceae; genus Lycium; species Lycium ferocissimum. The sequence continues at coordinate 48,950,747 of NC_081352.1, forward strand.
CCTTGGTAGGCGAACCCTTATCCTAACAATTACAAAGTCATAAATTAACAAATAAATAAGCGAAAAATATAAGAATCACATGAATCTGACGACAGTTATATAGAAATGTGTGGAAGTAAGAAAATACATCAAATCCACAGAGTCTGTTCTAACTATACAAGAGCCTCTAACTAGATACTACAAGTACAAAGTAACAAAATACATCAAAAGTCTGAATGTGTCTCGGAATATGACATAAGACATAGATAAAGGAAGAATCTCCAAGGCAGCGGACGTCCTCGTGCTCACCCCAATAAGACTCTCGACGCAACTCGCACCGCACCGGCCACGAGAATCAGAGGTCGATCCTATCTAGAACTCTGCATTCATAAAAGAATGCAGCAAGTGCAGGTCAGTACAAACAATAGTACTGGTAGGTACTATAGGCCAACTAAGACTAGTAGACATATATAAAGACAATAAGGTAAGAGAAAACAAGCAAACCATAGAATACAAGTCATGCTTCCAAGAAATCCACTTACATAATCAAGCCATGATGTAACAACTAGCCCCAAGTGAAACAAATATCCAAGTATACCGAAACTAAGTCCCAGCAAGACAAATCAACACGTAAACCATATCAAAAAATACGGTCAAGAATACTTACCAACACAAGTATCAAATCATAAGCGACCACGAAGCATAATTAAGCAATATAATATGAGATATCAATGCAATGCAATGCCTGTACTTTTGTACTCCGACAGCGGAATACCTCCACGCCTTGAAAGCACAACCCATGAGGGACTCGCGAAGTCCAAGCACCGTCACTCCGCACACAACTCAGAGGACCCAATTATCTACAATTATCGCAATATCGGTGTTCCATATCATCCCCTCCGCACACAGCTCATAGGTGACTTACCATGTTCCATAATTATCAATATTCCTTCTCATTTCCATTAATAGTGCTAGTCACACAGCATAATAAGATGATATGAAATGAATAAGGAACGATGCAAGTACAAACAATGATAATATCAAGCTTTGTGCCACACACAGCGCACGAATATCATCAACAAGTGATCCACACAATAATCATAATGAATCTCCAATTTTCATAATAATAAGAGCCAACTATCCCGAAATAGCTATACCAATAACGAGGCGTAAACTAAGTACCAATATCAATATCAAGTAATTTCATCTTTTTGATTTACTCCTAATTCACAAACAATCCACCAATTTATACACAACGTACCAAACAAGGTCCTATAGAGTCTACAGGCCACTAGCCCGATCAAATAAGTCACAAGCAATACCAAACCCTAAGGCAATATCCAACCCAACTTCATACCCGAGGGCTTACATGAAATCTCCGACAATATCATCTAAATATGCGCTACACTAGTCGAAGTCTCACCACAGGGGTAAACCGTAACCTACCTAGAAGGCCGAACAGCAATATCACCAACAATCACTCCTTAGACTTCCCTTTCCTTTGAGCCTCCAGATAAATAAAGTCTAGGCACATTCGAATCAAGAAGAACATCAATCAAACCCTATTTCTATTTATGACCCAAATTCCCAACCTATAGAATGGGATTTATGAACTAGAAAGGTGAAATTAGGAATCTACAGGCCTCAAATGAAATTAAGCTCTAAGTGATCAATTCCCATCAATTACAAGCTAGAAGAACCAATAAATTACTTAAATTCGGATTCTAGGAAAAACCCCCAAATTTGGCTATAAACCCTAACTTTAATTCTTATAAATTACCCACTAATTAGGAAGGAATCATGCAATAATAGATTCTATTCATCAATTTCATGCTTAATCAAGCCTCATCCACCAACAAATCAAGGTTTTATAATTAACAAATTATTCAAGAAAGAAACCCGAAAACCCTCTCTTATTCTTCCAAGTTCTATGAATTTTCTACCATGAATTCTTACTTAGGGAGGGTAAATGAAAGAGATTAAGATTAGGGAACTTACCCTCATGAGAAATCTGACCAAACCATCCTAACATCGCCTCTAAGATGCTAAGGAAATGTAACTTTTCGAATGGGAGGAAGAAGGGTTTTCATAAGGCATTTAAATAAAAAATCTAGCCCATCGGCCGCTTCAGTGGTTCGGCCACGCTTTCGCGCCAAAGTTCGCCAAACACCAAAATTTTTTAGTGTCTTTCCAAACTTGAAATCGACCCCCGAAACCATCCCAAAACCTCCCAAACAAACCAAATATAGAGATATACATAAAAACACACTACGAACACACTCGTGGCCTTGGAATTCCCATCGGACGTCTTGTACCGAGTCAACCCCCTATACCTCAAAACTAACTTTTCAACCCAAGTCCCAAAATGCACCCGAGTGTATTAGGAATCGAACCGGATATACACACAAGTTCTAAATGACCATCCAGACCTCTCAGAATCTATGAATTTTTTATAAAGGTTCGTTTACCCAAAAGTCAACTTTAAGTCAACCCTTTTTCGCTTTAAGCCCAAATTTCGCAAAAAGTCACCCAAATCATGTCCAAACACCTCGGGAAGTCTCTCAACGGTCCTCTCAGGTCAAATATGAGCTAAATAAGCTCTGGGAATGGTCAAAAGAATCTAATAAGCAATAACGATTTGGTCGTTACAGGAATGAATTTGTAGATGCCTTTATTGACCACTTTATGCCAATTGAGGTTAGGGAAGCAAAAGCATGGAGTTTAAGAGGTTAAGGAAGAATAACATGACTGTTCAGGAATATTATCTCAAATTTATGTTGTTGTCCAGACATGCTCCCCACATTTTTCGCGATATGAAGGCTATGGTTAAAAGGTTCGTGCTTGGGCTTAAACTCGAATTGCATAGGAATGCTAATACGGTTGCTCAAAACTACAATATGACTATTTACAAGTTGTTAGTGTTTGTGCAAGGTAATGACGAGAAACTGAATAAAGAAGAAGCACTGCAGGCCATGTTTTTAGGTAACTTTAATCAGGGTGGAGGTAGACAGCTCTTTAAGAATAGGCCAGGAGGACCCGCTCCATCCACAGCTAGTGCCCCATCCCTAAAGTTCAGGAAAAATCAGAAGAAATCGAATTTCTGACCAGTAGGTTCCTACTCTCAGGCTAGTGTGGGTCGACGAGGCTCATACCATTTGGTTTGCGGCAAGTGTGGTAAGAGACACCCGGATAGTGTCATACGGGTATGGATGTATACTATGGTTGTGGCCGAAGAGGCCATATTTAGAGAAAATTGTCCGCTAGGGCAAGGTACCGCAGGCAATGTGGCTCGACCCTGAAATCAACGGCTCTCGTAACAATCTGTCAGGCAATGGGCAAAGAAAGTCCCAAGAATACACGCCAGAGTCGAACCGTTTCGTATGGCGGGTCATCAAGATACAGAGGCCCGTGGAGATATGGTCACAGGTATGCTAACCGTCATCACTCATGATGTTTATGCTCTTATGGATCCCGGATCTACCCTATCATATGTAACCCTTTTTATTGTTAAGAAATTCGGGATGGAACCAGAAAAGTTGCATAAACCCTTTAAGGTCTCCACTCCAGTTGGAGAGTCAGTTATAGCTAGACGTATTTTTAAGGTTTGTCCATTTATGATCTATCAGTGTAGAACTACAGCAGACTTAGTAGAACTAGAGATGGTAGACTTTGATGTAATCATGGGCATGGATTGGTTAGAGTCATGTAACGCGTCAGTGGGTTGTAGAACTAAAATAGTATATTTTAATTTTTCCTGAGGGACTTATAGAATGGAAGGGTAATTCAGCAGTACCCAGAGGTAGGTTTATTTTGTATCTTAGAGCTAGAAAGATGATTACGAAGGGATGCATTTATCACCTAGTTCGAGTCAGGGATGCTGATGCCCAGACTTCAGCTCTTTAGTTAGTACAAGTTATCAGTGAGTTTCTAGAAGTCTTTCTAGATGATCTACCCAGAATTCCCTCCGATATGGAGACTGACTTTGGAATTGATCTATTTTCTGGCACTAAGCTGATATCTATTCCACCATATAGAATGGCTCTAACAGAGTTGAAAGAATTAAAAGTTCAGCTGAAAGATCTTCTTGATAAGGGATTTATTAGACCAAGTGTCTCACCTTGGGGCGTATCGGTCTTGTTTGTCCAAAAGAAAGAAGGATCCTTACGCATCTACATAGATTACCGTCAGTTGAACAAGGTCACCATTAAGAACAAGTATCCTCTCCCCAGAATCGATGACTTATTCGATTAACTTCGTGGTGCTTGTTGTTATTCAAGCATTGACCTCGATCAAGCGACCATCGCCAAAGGTTAGAAGTTGATATTCCGAAGACCACTTTCAGAACCCGTTATGGTCATTTTGACTTTCTTGTCGTGTCATTCAGATTGACAAATGCCCCAGCAATTTTCATGGACCTTATGACTAGAGTCTTTAAGCCTTATCTCGATTTATTCATCATTGTGTTTATTGATGACATATTGGTGTATTCCCGTAATAAGGCTGATCATGCAGAATATCTCAGAATAGTATTGTAGACACTCAAAGACCGTGAGCTTTATGAAAAATTCTCAAAGTGTGAGTTTTGTCTTAAGTCATAGGCGTTCTTAGGCTATGTGATTTTCGGCGAATGAGTTAAAGTGGACTTTTAGAAAATTGACGCTATTAAGAATTGGCCCAGACCCACCTCAGCATCAGATATCAGAAGTTTCTTGGATTTGGCAGGCTATTACAAGCATTTTGTCGAGGGATTTTCCTCTATCTCAGCTCTGTTGACTAAGTTGACTCAGAAGAAAGTCAAATCCCAATGGTTAGATACGTGAACGATTTTCGAAGTTTTGAGGAAGATTGAAAACAAGGCTCGCTCCCACTGACACTACTTTTCGTAGCGAATCAAGGCTCGTTGTATATTGTAATGCTTTGGGATTTGGTCTGCGGATGTGTTTTAACGCAACACGGAAAGATGGTGTAGCTTATACATCTGCATGCCTTAAGACCTTACGAGAAGAATTATCCGACCTACGACTTACTGGCAAATACATGGTTCGCACTTAAGTTATAGCGTCACTACTTATATGGAGTATATGTGGATTTATTCACCGATCATAAAAGTCTGCAATATATCTTTAAGCAAAGGGAGATGAATCTTAGGCAGAGAAGATGGCTCGAATTGCTTAAGCACTATGATGTGGATATTCTTTATCATCCAGGGAAAGTGAATGTTGTAGCCAAGAACTGGGGCCGGCATTCCATCCGAAGTTTAGCCCACGCGCGAGGTAGATAAAAGAACTATGGTGAAAGAAGTTCACCGTTTGGCCAACTTTGGAGTTCGACCTTTTGGACTCCGAGCGATGTTGGTGTTGTTGTTCATAACAAAGCTCATTCCTCCTTAGTGGTAGAGAGTCAAAGAGAAGCAATTAGTGATCCCTACTTTTTTACAAAAACAAAAAGAGGAATTCACAATCATAATGCAATGGCTTTTGAACAAGGGAGATGATGGTACTCGAGGTACCGAGGTAGATTATGTGTTCCGTACGTAGATGGGCTCGCAGAGCTGAATTATGTCGAATGCTCACAATTCCGTGTATTCCATTCATCCAGGTTTCACTAAAATGTATCATGATATTAAAGAGATTTATTGGTGGAATGATATGAACAAGCATCGCTAATGTAGCATTTTACGGCTAAGTGTCCGAATTGTCAACAAGTGAAAGCGAATACCGTAGGCCTCGCGAGTTGGCTCAAAATATTGATAAACAGATGGGACTTTATAACAAGTCTACCTCATTCATCCCATAGACATGATTCAATTTGGGTATCAGGACCGACTTATTAAGCCGCACACTTTTTGTCATTCAAGACCACAGATCCAATAAAAGATTATGATAAGTTGTATATTCGGGAGATTGTCAGATTGCATGGGACTCATTTGTCTATTATTTCAGATCGTGGTGCTCAGTTCACAACAAACTTTTGGAGATCTTTTCAGAAATGATTGGGTACTAAGATAAACCTCAAGACAACTTTTTCACCCTTACGCATGGTCGCGCAGCGTACTATTCGAATCCTGAGGATATGTTGAGAGCATGCGTCCAATATTTTAAAGGTAATTGGGATGATCACTTGCCTCTCATTAATTTTGCTTATAATAACAGTTACCATGCTAGTATCAAGATGGGAATATTTGAAGCTTTGTATAGGCAAAGGATCACCTATTGGTCAGTTGAAACAGAATTGCTAAGATTAGATTTGTTCTATCAAATTATGGAGAAAGTCAAGTTAATTCATGAGCGTTTAAAAACGACTCGGTAGTCACCAAGTCCTATACGTACGCGAGGCGAAAAGACTTAGAGTTTTAAGTTGATGATCGGGTATTCTCAAAGTCTCACCTATGAAGGGTGTTACGAGATTTGGAAAGAAATGGAAAGCTTAATTTCGTATATATTGGACCTTATAGCTATGAGCTTGAATTGCCACAAGATACTGCGCCGTTGTTCATCCACAAGATTCCATGTGTATATGATGAAGTTCCAGTGTGTGGGAGACCCATCGTTGGTTGTTCCCGCCGATTCTATAACGATTAAGGATAGCCTCACTTGAGAGATCCCGTGGCGTAGCAATTCTTGATCGTCGAGGTTCGTAAGGTCGAGAACTAAGGAAGTTGCCTCGCTAAAGTTTTATGGAGGAGTCGAAAGTTGAGAAGCTACACGGGAAGTCGAAGAAGACATGAAATCCAAGTATCCATATTTGTATGAAGAGCAAATGCAGAAACACCTCCATAGTAACCTTTCCATAGTCCATGTCATGTCTCATGTTTCACGCTCACGTTTACCCGGTATTCGTGTTCCATGTCTCGCATTGATCTTTCCATGTTTCCATGCATCATGTTAATTCAGTCTCCATGTTTCACGTCATGTTTCCTCACATTCATGTATTCAAGCCATGTCCAGCCATATTCCTAACCATGACCCATCATTTGAGGACGAATGATCCCAAGGGGGAGATATTGTAGCACCTTGTACCATTAAACTAGGCTACGTTTATGATTTGAGACTTAGAAGACTAGATGAGAAGTGTTGAGAATAAATTCATCTCACTTCTGCAAAGTCCAACTTTTACGTCCAGGTATACGGACCGTATATTATTATACGGCCGTACTTTCAGACCGTGTTTAGTAGGTGGAAAATTCTAGTTTCTGTCAAAGTTTTTAAATGCTTTGGTTCGGACCGTATAAAGTTACACAAACCGTACTTGGTGATTGTATAATAATATACAGACCGTACTTTCAGTCCGTAAAACTCTTTTGGAAAATTCCAGTCTCTGGAATTTTAATCATTGTTAAATACGGTCAGTTTATACGGACCATATAATGCCCCGACTCAGTTAAGTATAAACACCCCAATTTAGCCTTTTTATTCTATTTTTTGTACTCCTAAGCCCTAGCACGAAGGTTTTCTTCTCCCATCAATCCAAAAAAACAAGGTAAGTCATTCCAAGTCCTTCCAAGTCAATTATAACATATATTCTTGTAATCTAATAAGGAAATCATTGTTCCGTACCTAGGGTTTTCAAGAAAACCCATCTCAAGGCTCAAGGTTTAAGCTTTTGGAATTCTATTACAAGTTTTGGAGCACTAATAGATATGTTGGGTTTCTATCTATGTATCGGAACATCTTTGTTCTTCTCCATGCCACGTTCTTCCATGATTATGCAAGAGTTCATTAAACTAGGGATTTTAGCCAAGTTCAGGATAACCCTAAGTCCATGCACCATGATTTACCATGTTTGAAATATATATATTTGTTGTTGTATTCCTAATCTTCCATTTTGGTTATTGGGAATCCGTCTGTAATCAATGAAAACCCATATATTGCATTCCATGAGTTCCTACATGCAAGTCATTAAATATTATACTTACTTTCATGAATATCCTACATGTATATGCGTTTTCATGCAAATAAAGTATATAACTTTATCCATGATTATGGAACAAGATATCCATTTTATAATACAAGTCATGTTTTTTATGAAATTCATGGGTTTGCCAACTCTATCATGTTCATATTTTTGAGAGTTGTACAGATTACTGAAAAGGTTTTATACCTGAAACTACGTATGCCGACGTAGGATAAGGATTGTTCCGCCCAGAAAAGGATTCCTTTATGTATTCCCCATTGAGGGATTTGGATCCATTCATGTCATGTTCATGTCTTGTACCCTGACAAGGTACAAGATGGCTTAGCTGATCGGGCAGAGATCATATGCCACGTACTAAAGTGGTGGTTACATGTCGGTCATACTAATGCTCTCCCACAGATATTTATGCTCTCCCACAGATATTTTTACTCATGTTATTTATATATGTATTCTTGTTCATGCTCATGACCAGGTTTAAGTTTCAGTTTCAGCTCTTATCATATTATTTCATGTACCATGATGATTTCATTCAGTTGCTTTACGTACTAGTACATTCAATGTGCTGACATCCCTTTTCTATTGCTCGGGGGCCTGCATTTCACGATGCAGGTACGGATTTACATGTCGCCGCATCTGCTCAGTAGGATTTGCTCGTATCAGCTTGTTGGTAAGCCCTATCTTATTTGGAGTGCTATCCTCATTTATTTTCATGGCATGTTTAGCAAGTTAAGGTATGCTAGGGACCTTGTCCCAGCAAGTATGTTTTACAGTTCAGATTCATGACAGAGGTTTCATGGACTAGTCAGTCAGTTATGTCAATACTCAGAGTTGTGTAGCCATCCTTAACTCAGTTTATGTTATTTCCGTATTCACGTTTTATACAAGTATTTTTATTAAATATTATGACTTTTCATGTTTTATTAAGGCTCATCATGTTTCATGTTATATTCCGCTCATGTTATGCCTCATGATGATTCAGCAAGCTATGTGGTTCACTCGGTCACATGCAGTAAGGCACCGAGTGTCGTGTTACGTCCAGGCCATGGTTTGGGGCATGACAAAGCTTGGTCCTGACGGACACTAGTCCGAATATTATAATTGTTACTTTAACAACATTAACAGAATTCTGCGGTAAATGTTTTAGATTTTAAGATCTTACCATTATTTTACCCCTACTAATATTCTAAAGGAATCATAAAGTTGGGTTATTGTGCATTCTTTATTAATAGGAGAGGTTACTTTTGCAATCACCTAAGCAACCAAAATTTATGTTAATCTGGAAACAGATTACATCGCCTCTCTAATTGAAAAGTTTTCCGCCAAATCTGTTGGGGTGGAAACTCTCAAAAGCGCTAATGTAAATACGCTTCCCATAGAGGAGGAGATGTTCCAAAATAGGATGACCATTGGTGAATTGTTGGAATCGGACTGGAGCATAGATATTCAGGTTATAAATCTATTTATGCTTGCTACTCTTTTTAAACTTACAATTCAAACACAACCATCTACTATATAATTGTGTTGTTATATATTTTAAGAATGCATTGTTACGGCTCGGGCCAAGATCACAGATATTGACAACTTTTTCTATTGGTATGACGTTTCTTGCAACTTGTGCGGTAAGAAAATCAAACCTACAAATGGTGTGTACATATGCCCCCCTTGTGCAAAATAATGCAAGTTCCCGTTAATGGTGTGTACATATGCCCCCCGTGTGTACCATTGCATATGTATAATAGATATGTGATTAAATACCCTTTTAACAAACAATCAGGAACACGCCTCAGTGGACGACTTTGAAGAGTCAGTGGAAGATCTACTTGTTAGTGACACAGGTACGAGTTCGAACCGACCAACTTCAACAAGAAAGTTGAGAAGATTGAAAACAAAAAAACAAAAAAAACAAAAAAAAAAACAGCAACCTCCTACTCCCTATCTGGCCAAGTTGGAGGACTGCCAAGAAGAATTACACACGGCCGATGGTGTTTCCAGATGGACGAGAAGAACTTCTGCAAGAACTATTCAGAAGAGAAGATCCATAGATGAGGATGAATAATGTTGGTTCGCGAACTTAAAATGATTATATATATATATACATATACTAGTTATGTATAGGAGCCAGTTTTGCGCCCAAACTCAAGATATAAAAGTAGATATTTTAACTAAAGAATATAATTTGTGTTAGTACAGCGTACAACAACAACAACCATATACCCATCAGAAGTCCCACAAGTTTAGCTATATGAAAGAAAATTTTTCATTCCACTCCTTTAATATTTTAACTTCCATTTTGATGAAATTATTTAATTCAAATCAAATTTGGAACCGTAATTTGACATTATAACTTATGTATCCTAATTTTCTGAAGTTATTTAGTTCTAAATAAATAATCTATACATAGTTAATGAACTTTTAAGACAAATACATAATTTAACTTGTGGCAGGATGGAGTCGTCCTCTCTTAATCGGATTAGGGGTTCGAACATGGATATGGAAAAAAATCTTTGGAGGAAGCGCTCCCCCGAATAGGCGCGATGCGTGCGAATTATCCGGATTAATTGGGCTCAAATGCGATATCGAGCACCGCGAAAATCAAAGAACGTGAAAAATGAGGTAGGAGGTTCGATAGCTAAAAGTAGACTTTAAAAATAAAAACAAAAAAATTGACTTAAATAAATAAGATTAGGACCTAAAAGTAATTAATTAAAAAGTTTTACAAAAATTTGAAAATTATTGTGAGGACTACAAAAGTCCCGCAGCTTCGATAAATAAAAGTAGACTTTAAAAACAAAAAACAAAAAAAATTGACTTAAATAAATAAGATTAGAACATAAAAGTAATTAATTAAAAAGTTTTTAAAAAATTGAAAAATTATTGTGAGGACTACAAAAGTCCTCAGATTTGCTCTTATATAATATAGTAATATTGTATAATGTTCTTTTATAAATAATGATTTCTGTATGTAAACATCTTATCCTTCGAGGCCTGATGACCGTTGTATCTCCTTTTAATTTAAAATACATTGCCCAAGTTTTACCTTCCATTATTCTCTATTTGGATCACGTTAGCTTCAATATATTTCCTAGAAGCAAATTTTCTAAATAACATTCAGTGGCTTTGCAAATGTTGATTGATCGAATTGGTTTTATAATTAATTTTTTTTTTCTTGGAATGTTTGGTTTCTGGTTTAGACGAAGGGCTAATATTTAATTTAGATCTGTGGGTTGAACTGTTGGAACACAAATATAACATTAATGGAGTAAGTAATTGGACAATCTTGACAGTTCTATCAAATTTAAGGAACACCCAAACGGTATATGCATTGGCACAATAAAGGGGCGGCTCTCCCCAATTATATACTTGACAGTTACATCTTGCCAAATTAATTTTCAAGACAAATAAAACGCATCCTATTATTTACATTGAAAGTAATGACGCATCTAAATTAATAATAAACTCTAAAATATAGACTTATCACGACGAGGGTACATGAATGAACCAAATAAGTTCAAAGACGGCGAAGAACTTTAGCAAATGAAATAGCAGTTGTCAATTCGCACAACAAACTTACAATCAAGCACTATCTAAAACAGAATGCTTTTTCCACGCAGGTGATTACAAATTAGTCCAATAATAATATTGTCGCTAATCGGAAAGGGAATCAGAAATCAAAATATAAAATATCAATAACAAAATCTAAGAATCCCACATGAATCTTCTGAACAACGTTGCTTTCGGCTACACCCCTTTGGTGTCATTCAAACACCGCTTGAAAATAGACCAACCAAATTAATGAATTAAAACTATTTTTTTTTTTTTTACATACAAAAAAAAAAAAACCAAAAGTCACAACTGTTTAAATTTTCTTACTGTTTGCTTCAACTCTCAGTTACAGCCCACTTAAACATTACAATGATTCGTCTCCACAATTCTTCATTCTCAATATTTTTCCTGCACCAAATCTCTCAGCATCATTCATTCTCTCCCCTCCCTCTTTATTGTTCTTCCTTCTCCATTTTATTGCTCCCATTCCAATTACAACTGTTTTGATTTGTTTACTTCTGTCAATATTAAACAGCAGTGAAGTGCTTCTTCCACAAAATCCAGATGGCCACACAGCCATAAGGAGAGAAGTTGAATTTAATATACAAAAGGCGTAAATAACAATCAAATCCGTAGCAGTACACTCCACTCCCATTGTCATTATCCGCTCTGTGATTTTGAGTTTAGGTTCCTCTCCATAAACTCGGTGAGTTTTAAATAAATATCCTTAATGTGGTTGCCACTTCATCCTTAATTAAGTTTAGTCAGGCATTATTCACAGTGTCTTCAAACAATAGGAATTATTACAATTTCAAACACGTAAAGAGGAAGCAAATCCTTAGCAGAAAACTCCACTACCATTGTCAGCATCCACTCAGAGATTTTGAGTTAAAGGAGGTTTCCACAAATTCCATGTGGATTTTATTTCCATACCATTTCTGCGGCCAAATGTCCCTTCTTAATTTTGTTTAACAGTCCGATATTTTCCCTATCTTTCCTTCGAGCTTTTTGGTTTGATTCTGCTCACTGAAATAGTTGCATCGATACGTTCGAAACTAAACTGTACATCAATATTCAAAATCATTCTCAAATGGGTTGTTAACCGATAATCATGTGTGCGGGTTGTAGATATCAACTCCGCACCTTGAATTGATTGTTCCGCTTCAAAGTTTCACATATCTATAATACCAATTACACAAGGGTCTAGCTATCAGATTCATGGTACACTCTGTTTATTTTCAAATCGATGAAAGCTTAATTCAACAAGAATAATTTGCACACTAGATTCCCATAAGCATGTCCTCGGCTTCAAATATTTGAGGATAGCAATCAATTCTAAGTTAGGACATTTATACCTTACAATTTTTGATATAGGTTCATGGAAATGATCTCTGACATTGTTAAACAATTTAGTGCCTCAACACATATTCCCCGACAGGTTAAACTTATGCTGCAGCTTCTACCTGATTTAGCCCAGCAAGACAGGATGTATAAACAAAATTGAAGAGTTATGCATCATCAATGCAATGTAACTAAAAGAATGACGCAATAGTGCATATCAAAAAATGCAGATACCATTACGCCAGATTGAAGTGAAAGCTCGCAATAATTCAATAAAAAAAATTAAAAAAAAAAAAAAAATATCAGTTACTAAAGAGAATCCATCTGGTTCTACATTTAGTGAAAAGACGCACAAAATTGATAAACTTAACGAACTGCACAACCATCTTTTACTGGGTCACTTCCACCAGCACAATTACAATCACTTTTCTTCGCCATCAATTTGCACAACACATTTAGGTTATTTGTATTAAACATAAAACAGGGAACGATCATATCGTAACCTCAATGAGGTCGTGCACGACCGCACAAATAAGACTTTTCATCCCTCCATAAAGGATGAATTTAACAATACAATGCAATTAAATTTAAATAACAATCAAAACAAATATTATAAACACAAGGTAATACGACAGCGAACAACTATCAAAACACATACTATTCAAGAACTTTATTACAGACACATAAAAAGACGATCATCAACAAACCAAACATCAGACTAACACAGTTCAAACTTCTTAAGTTACATCTCAGCTTTGGTAGCTTTAATATCCTCACCACCAGCAGAGTTACTTTCCTCAGCAATACTAATCACCTTAGTTTGTTTCTTCTTCTCTTCAGCCAACTTTGGCACAGTAATCTTTAATACACCATTTTCCAAATGAGCCTTAATTTGTTCCAAATCAGCATTTCCGGGAAGTCTAAATTGTCTCCAAAATTTCCCTGAAGTTCTCTCAGCTCTATGCCACTTGTCCCCTTCAATTTCTTCATCAGTTTTCCTTTCACCACTAACTCTCAACACCCTGTTTTCTTCTACCTCAATCTTGATGTCCTCTTTCTTCATCCCTGGTATGTCAAGTGTAATTACATGCTCTTTTGCTGTTTCCTTCCAATCTGAACGAGCTAAGGCGATTGTTTCTACACCTTTCGGGATTGTCAGTGGGGTTTGTTCAAGAATCCTGAAAGGGTCATCTGGTGGAAACATTATGTCCCACATGGGACGTGTGTATGGCATTAGTGCATGATTTTGGGTTGGAAGAAAGGCTACAACCATCGCTAAAACAAGAAAGCTCATCAAGCTAACTGTTGTTTTCACCATTCTTGATGTTCAATTCGTTATAAGTACACTGGTTTATGGGTTGGAAGGTAATTGAGAGGAACTTTTCTTGCGTATAATTGTTTGTTGGTGATGGTTATAGAGTTATTAGGATTTATATAGGAAGGAGATGACCCTTTTTTTGGTTGTCGGTTAGATGAAAGGTCTACAAGTTTCTGGAGAAAGTTTGCTACACTTGGAAATAACAGACATCATTTCTAGAGTGTTCGTGTCTGTTCTTGAATATTCAGGGTAAGCCAGGGATTGTATTTACCTAACAAATAATAAACGTCCACGTTTGTTAATTGCACTCTCAAACCAATGCTTGATTTATCGGGATGTTATACAGTGAAATGATTGAAATTTATGACTTTCATCAAAATTTTGGATTCGAACCCGAAAATAAATACTCCCTCAGCTCATGCACACCATTTAAAAAATTAATTATTTCTAAAAAAGTTAAAAATATTTTTACTAATTTATCCCTAATTAAATTATGCTTACATAATTAATGTTTAGAAAAAAAAAAAGCAGTTTATTCTTAAAATCCTAAGCATCACTTCTTTTAAAAAAAATTAAAAAGCCTAATAAACCACTTATTATGGAACGGAGGAAGTGAGTCCCAACTCTGTTTTAATTTGTTATCTTACTTTTCTTTTTAATCAGTTTAGAATTTTTTTTTTTTTGTAGCTCTTTAATTTTAACTTTTCATATGACATGTTTAAGATCACAAAATTAAATAATATTTTGGAATTTGGTGTTTCTATATATCTTTAATTTAAAATTTTAAGATTCAAAATGCTTCTTTATCTTCTTAAACTTTATGCCAAATCAAAATCAGAAAAAAAAATTGAAATGGAGGGAGTAACTTTTTTATATGCACGCTTTTACTTTTGATAAACCTATTTGTCACAAAATATAATTAGTCCGACTAATAAATTCTAAAAATCTAATGCTTAAATTTTATTTTATTAAAAAAACACAAACAGTTCCAACGGCATCAATTTCGCAAGGGTCTTTCACAATATATCTAATAAGGTTAAATTATATCCGCGCTCTAACAGAATTATATCCAGAACCATCTGCGTTCTATGTGTTTACTGAAGAATCAGTTGGTAACCAAAAAAAAATTAGATAATTTCTTGGAATAGATCAAATTATAAAGAAAATTATTTACGCAGTATGGAATATATATATATATATATATATATATATATATATATATATATATATATATCATCAATGCAAAGGGATTATCCTTTTTGCTAGTTACAAATTTTAGACAAAAATTGTAAGGCGGAAAAATGGACAAAAGATCTCTCATATTATTTGCTGTATATGATGCTCTACATTAATAGTACACAAAAAGTCTTTCATACTATTTGCTGTATATGATGCTCTACGTTGACAGCACTCAAACTCTCATATTTGTTTCTGAAATTGTAACTAGGTTGGAAAGAATTTAACGTTAATATAAGTCAAATAATTTGTCTGTCTGTAAGCCTTAACATGGCTATGATGATGACATTTCCTTTTCTCATCTGTTGAAGATGTTTCTTAATTCGTTTGTCGTTACTGTTTCATTGACTAAATGACTCCTGATTTGCTTTATATATTGCCATTTTTCTTGGAGTAGATAGATGAACAGGATAACAACAATCTCAACTGTGAAAGCCAAGGTCCAAACACTTGTGCTTCTCATTGTTCTTGTGTGATAGTTCTGTAAACCTGTATATATGTTGTTGATTCCCAGTAAAGAAACTGTGACTCCAAGAAGCCAGTGAATTGGAAACCATATACTCCTTCCTTTGCTTCCCCTGCATAGGAAGAACAAAATACAATACTAAATTACAGAAATTAGCAGAAGATTTGTACAGGGTGTTGACTCAATGTTACCCATATGTAAGTTAGGCCAAACTTATTTACTAATATGGTCGAAATATACAAAACCTATACACTGATTATGTATAATATATGTATAGGTATGTATATTATACAATAAATATACAAAACCTATACACTTGGTCATGTTTTGTAAACTAGATCACCCAAAGGCATTGCGCTGTAATTTTCCCCATTAAAAAATCCCTGTAGTAGGATCTGGGGGAATGATTTGACTTTGGGTTTTTATGTAAGCTGTAAAGTTGACATAGCATTGTCTTTGTGCTACATTTGTAATATTGTTACCATTCTAAAAAAAAACTCACAGAAATTAACTTCTATAGAGACATTAAGGTATATATCCTTTACCTGTCAGGCTTATAAACTCCAGTAGCTGCTTGCAGCCATATGGCACCATACAAAGCTAAGCCAATCCTTTGGTGATTATTTGTGAAAGAGTTGTCGAAGCTTTCTATCGACATGATTGCTGCTACTGTTACAAGGAGAAGAGATAGTATCTGCAAAATAACCAAAATAAAATGAAATATTCTCCAAGTGAATTTTATGCGCTGCATAATGATATAGTAATTGTACATGGACTTTCTAGAGCTATCAAGTATCACATGATAAAACAAAACGGTTATACCTAACATCATAATTAACTTGAATGGTGCTCATTTCTAGATAAATTAAAGAGAAAAGACATCATTTAACTCTCAATTAAGATTTAAAACTCGCTTAAGAACTAAACTTAACTTCAGTATTTATTTACCCCCTTAACAACTTTCATCCCAATTATTTACCACCCCCGAGAATGACGCAAAAAAAAAAAAAAAAAAGTAAAAAAAAATTAAGAGAGAGAGTGGAAAGGTGGGCCCGATATATATAGATATATATTATTATGTAATTAAAAATAAAATAAAAATAATATATAATTAAAAAATAATTAATTATTTTTTCTCTCCACCCCACCCCACAGCCCCGCCCCCTCTTCTTCACCCCACAACCCCGCCCCCACCACCATCTTCTTCACCCTTCCTTTTTTATTTTTCTCTTTCTTCTTCTTTTCTCCTCATCCTACCATAACCACCCATAACAACAACACCCACATCTTTAACCCACACTCACACCCACCACCACCACCATCACCCCACCAAATTTCATCCCATTCCTTCTCAAAATCATCCATAAGTATTATTTCATAATTTTATTTTTTAAAGAAAACAAAATCAAAATCAAGAAACCAAAAAATGGTAAGAAAAGAATGATGAGAATATAGAGAGAAAGAAGGAATTGGTGGTGGGGGCGGGGCTGTGGGAGTGGGGTGGGGGTTGTGAAGATGACGAAATGGTGGGGGAGGGGCTGTGGCGTGGTGGGGAAGGGGCGGGGCTGTGGCTGCGGGGTGGGGGGAGGGGCTGTGGCGTGGTGGGGGAGGGGCGGGGCTGTGGCTGCGGGGTGGGGGGTTGTGAAGATGGTGGGGGAGGGGCTGTGGGGGCGGGGCTGTGGCTGCGGGGTGAGGGGTTGTGAAGAAGAAGATGGTGTGGTTAATAATGATTATGGAAGAAATTAAAACAAAAAATCAAAATCAAGAACCAAAAAATGATAATAATAATAATAATAATAATAATAATAATAATAATAATAATAATAATAATAGCCAACAATAACAATCAAAATAATCAATTTGGACGAATTTGAAAAAAAAAAATGGGATGAAATTTGGTGGGGTGATGGTATGTTGTTATTTGCGTGTTATTCTGGGTGTTTATAGTAGGATGAGAGAAAGAAGAAGGAAAGAAAAAAAAAAAATGAAGGGTTGGTAATTTTTAGTATTGATTATTTTGCTTTGCGCGCGGCGGCAGCAGGGCAGCGGTGGCGGAGGTGTGGCGGCAGCGGGGCGGGGGGGGCGGTTGAGGAGAAAGAAGAAGAAAGAGAGAAGGAGAGAAAGAAGAAGAAAGAAAAAATAATAAAAGAAAAAAAAAAACGAAGGGTTAGTCATTTTTGACATGGCAACGACGTTAACGACGCAATGATGATGAATGACGCGCGCGGAGTGTAATGCACCTCCTATCATGAGAGCAGGTATTATTTTTTGCGTGGTAAATAATCGTGGGATGAAAGTTGTTAAGGGGGGTAAATAAATACAAGTTAAGTTTTTGCTAAAACCGAGTTTTAAAGTTCAAGGGTTAAATGACAGTTTTTCTAAATTAAACTAAGAGAGCTAGCTGTAATATTACTACCTCTGTTTTAATTTATGTTGGGTAAACTGACTATGTAGCGTTTAAAAGATGGAAAAAGACGGTTGAAATTTGTGATTTTAAATATATCATGATGTTTCTGTAGCTATAAAATATGTGTCGTTAAGGGTAATTAAAAAGTTTTCAGTTAAATATTTTCTGGCTATAAGAATTGAAACGAACTAGTAAGACAGTGCCATGAAAAATGGAACAGATTGAGCAATGACTTTAGTACCTGTTGAGATACTATTTGTCATGCCAATAACTTATTCATTGACTGACAAAGGTTATGACCACAAAAGTTTACCTGTAAAGTAGCATGAACATAGAGAATAATCTTTAGCCTTCTTTCACATTCCTCTCTATTTGACATTCTTATTACAAGAATCCCTATAGGCATCAAGAAACCCATGGAAGCCCAGAGAAGAAATCCATGTAGGATAATTTGAAATGGCAACATAGAAGTTTAACTGCAATTTAAGATAGATAAGAATTAGTTGCTGAGCAAAATGTATGGGAAACTAGCTAGAGAACAAGATCGAGAAATTTTGGTTTAGCCGATCGAAAACAACCTCTCTACTCCACAAAGATAGGGGTAACGTTAGCGTACATCCTACCCTTCCAAACCCCACTTGTGGGATTACAGTGCAATCTTACACCGGGTGTGTTGTAGTTGTTGTGGTTGCGGGTCAAAAAAAAAAAAAAAATTGAAAGACAAAGATTAGTCATGTAATATGCACTGCTAATGCTACAAAAACTGAGAGGAAAGAGAGGCTAAATATTGCATGCACTTTATCATAAATTAAACAGCACTCTATTTAAAGAGCAGGAAAGACGTACACAGATAGAAGAACAAAAATACTTTTTTCTAAGCAGTTGTTATCCTCAATTCTGCAAAGAGGCCAATGTGATATGCTTTAGACAAATGAATGAATGTTTCGTTTGGGCATAATGTTCAGATTATGTTTTGTTTGGGCATAATGTTCAGATTACTGGTTATTTATAGTGCATATTTTTATAGTGAGGAAAAGGAAGTAGGGAATGGGAATTAGGTTTGATTTCAACCTGGTGGGGGGACCTTATGACATGCTTTTCTTTTTGCGGTGAGAATCCGGAGTATCTGAGTAGAAGATATATAGTCAGAGTAGAAAGGAGAGATTTCTGAATATTAAGTGGTTGACAATTGACAATATTTATGTACAAAACTTTAGTCTATACTTAACAACTGAGCAATAGCATTTCACTGGTGAGATAATGTAACTGCCCAAGTCATCAGTGATATTGTTTACCTTTCTTTCTTCTGTTTTACTAATACAGTACATCCCATTTAAGGATTCAGCGTCCTCAATGAGATTTATTCCACCATCATCTCAAAGATGTCAGATTTGCTAAAACTTAATTGAATGCTGAGGTTTGCCACACCACCACCTAAGATTACATGCGGAGTTATTCTGATACCATAGATAACAATTGATGTAAGCATGGAAGACAGTCATAGTATATTGGAGAATTCCAACTTGATATCAATAACTTAGAGTGCTTCAAGAGAGCATGAAAACTAAGAGTCAAGTGAAGAAAAGGCAGCTCAAACTTCCCGTGAAAGCCACACAAGTAACACCATAAACAAAGAAGAATCACGCTAAAGCATAACTGTGAACGCGAAAACTAGCGTTCAGGCTAGATTTTGCAATCTATTCAAGGGCCATTTTGGTAATTTTGTAATTAGTTAATGACCACTATAGATAGTACTCCCTCCGGTTCAAAATAAGTGTCCACTTAGCATTTAGCACACCCCTTAACAAAATACTACTCCTAGAGAAAAATAGGTATTTTGACTAAACTATCCTTAATTAAATATGTATTGAGATTCGGTTACTTAGTATTTAATAAGGGCAAATCTAGAAAACAA
>NC_081352.1:48970965-49007363 GCF_029784015.1 Lycium ferocissimum
TTCTTTAAGTGCACAGTCGAAGGTGTGGGTTCAAATGATTATATTTAGTCTCCTCAATTTTGGTTTTATCCATCTTGTTGCGGTTCTGTTTGTCTACTTATTTACTTCTTTCTTATTTTCACAATGTGATCAATTTAAGCTACCTTTGACACAACTGCCTTGACAGAATTGTCGGAGGAAGCTTTTCCCCTTCAAATAGTAAGAATGGTCACGAGCCAAAGTACAATAATGTGGAATAATACAGAAGATTAATTGCATCTCTATAAAATATGGATAAATTGAGAGATTTTATATACTTTTTTCCTTGCTTTCTTCTTTCTTTACTTGAGGGTAATCTCAACTTGCCCCTTCTCTTTCCATCCCCTTTTTCTTTTTTTTTTTTAACAAGAAGAAAATGTTGGATATTATGATAATATATGTAATGTTAATTCCAGAAAAGGGAGACAGAAAAGGAGCATTCCAGATAGTTTCAATACTTGAAGTCTCTACAAATCAGTGAAAACTGCTAAAAGCCTAATCAAGCACTGCATCTGCTACTTCTAGGTAAATTATAACCAATCAGGGAAAAGAAATTTGAGGCAGATTGCCCCTATTTAATATGTTTATTATTATAATCCCATATTACGTCAAGAGAGTTAAAAGATTAACGCGCAGTAGGGCATCTTCATGCTGCTTCACCAGGTCAAAAAACTTTAGCCTTTTTCAGCTTCAGCATGGTCTGCAGGTACGCTATATGCATCTGTCACCTCCAATTCAAGAGAATTTACATGTTCACTTAAAGGTCTCCTATGTTTCATCCAGAGTAGCTTTCTTCGGATGTCATTAGAGCAAAAATGACTTCGAGGAAATGATGAGTGGAACTTCCCCACCTTGTCACATTAGTACTCGTATTAGTCAAATTTCTGCAATTTCCTCTGTTTAAACATTTTAAGCCGCACAAACAATACTTCAAAAAAATCATGTTTTCCCATAAAACAGCAAAAGAAGTTTAAGGAGTACAATCACAACCTTGACAACGTAGCTAGAATTACGCTGAGATAATTAGCAGTAGTTAGTTCCTTACAATCTAAAACAGGCCCATAGACTTCATTTTGAAAAATGACTTGCATGCAAGATAACCAATAAATCCAAAGCTGAGTGATAAGAGAATGATTACCGAAATTCAAGATGCATGACGTGCATCTTCATCCCTATACGTTCCTTCCTTGGAATTACTCTGAAATGCACAGAGGAGTCTTCAAAGGGAAGAGTAAAGAGGATAGCTGTGTTCAAAAAGTCAGAAAGGACTTGTTGAAGCCTCAAATTATCACCAATCAGGTAAAACTGTGATACTTCGACAGGTGAGTCCCATGTGACCTGAACCTTGCGCTCCTGACTTAGAATCATAACTTGATTAATGACCACTTTAACAACTTCGCCAAGATTGAACTCACAAGAATTCATTTCCATATAGCTGAAAAAAATATTGCAACGATCAGGACCAGTCCAAAAATAAATAAAGATAATAATCTGATACGTCTCCAGTACCAGATCTTATACATTTCTAATATACATAAGTGCCTTGCAGGTACGAACACAGCATACCCAACTTGTACTAAAAGCTTTACAAATTGTACACGCAATGAATGCTTGTACCATAAGCTATATAACTTGTACACTTTATCCAACTATTTTTTAATTCCACGTCGACATATATTATAGTACTTAATATTTATTCCCTTCTCATGTATAGACGTTTGCACTTAAATTTTAATTCTCCGACACATTTATTTCCTCCGTGCACTTTTACTTATTCACTTTTGACTTTTCACGTTCTTACTGAATATTTATTCTATTCTCATATTCAATTTTAACTCTCCTACACAAATTTATTTTTTCCGTGTAATTTTTCTTTAAGAATTAATAAATTCCACGTGGATATATGTCATAGTATTGAATATTTATTCTCTTCTCATGTATACACATATGCATTTCAATTTTAATTCTCCAACACATTTATTTCCTCCGTGCACTTTTACTTATTCACTTTTGACTTTTCACGTTCTTAATGAATATTTATTCTCTTCTCATGTTCAATTTTAACTCTCCTACACAAATTTATTTTTTTCGTGTACTTTTTCTTTAAGAATTAATAAATCCCACGTGAATATATGTCATAATACTGAATATTTATTCTCTTCTCATGTATACACATATGCACTTCAATTTTAATTCTCCGACACATATTTATTTCCTCCGTGCACTTTTACTTGTTCACTTTTGACATTTCACGTTCTTGCTAAATATAACTATCCAAGAGAGAATAACACAGCTGTGAATGCTCGTACCAAAAGCTTTATAAATTGTACACGCAATGAATACTTGTACCAAAAGCTATATAAATTGTACACTTTAACTAACTACTTTTTTATCCCAAGTGGACATATATCGTAGTAATGAATAGTTATTCTCTTCTCATGTGTACACGTATGCACTTCAATTTTAATTCTCCGACACATTTATTTCCTCTGTGCCAAGTCAAACTAGGACAATCTTTTTGGGACGGAGGGGTACTTGGTTTGCCACCTATTCTCTGTACACGTGTATTCCACTTTTACGTTATCATATTTCTTTACTTCTACACTTCATTTTATTCCTCTATTATAGAAAGCACATGAAATTGTACTCTAAGCAGGGACTAACATGTGTACATTTCATAAGTTTAACATTAATTCTACCTCTTGTGTGTTTACTTTTTAAGTCTCCACGTGTCCGCAGTGTCTCAATTGTCATTTCATTTCCTTCATTTGGCATATAGTCCCTCTGTCTCAATTTAAGTGTCTAAGTTTGACTAGACACGGAGTTTAAGAAATAAAGATAGACTTTTGAATCTTGTGATTCTAAATTAAAAATGTATATAATATAATAAAATATCCTTTGAATCTTGTGATTATAAACTTGACATGCAGGATGTTTGAATTGTCAACTTACTAAATATAAAAAGAGGCGGATAAAACCAAAATAAGACAAATTTTAATAACAATTGAGAAATTAAGGGAAAAATAAGAGAAAAAGAAACAAAATATGGAGACTCATTAAGGAGAATCGCGGTATCCTTTGCAAAATATACAAACCATAAAGATTAACTAACGTGAGTAATGTCTTTCTTCTTCACTATTCCAATGGTCTCTCAGCTTTTATTCCACTTCTCCAATCTTCACTTGCTCGATCTGATTTTTCTCTGGGCTGCTTGATGGTTCATATAGTTGGGACTCTGAATTTGAGATTTTCTTTTAATTTTTCCTATTTAAATACTTTGGTGAGTTTATTCTACAAATTTCTTTGTTAATTAGATCTAACGCAGTGTCTCAATTGTCCTTTCATTTCCTTCATTTGGCATATACTACCTCTGTCTCAATTTAAGTGTCTAAGTTTGACTAGACACGGTGTTTAAGAAATAAAGATAGACTTTTGAATTCTGTGGTTCTAAATTAAAAATATGTATAATATAATAAAATATCCTTTGAATCTTGTGATTATAAACTTGACATATAGGATATTCAAATTGTCAACTTACTAAATATAAAAAGAGGCGGACATAACCAAAATAAGACAAATGTTAACAACAATTGAGAAATTGAGGGGGAAAATAAGAGGAAAAGAAACAAAATATGGAGACTCACTAAGGAGAATCGCGATATCATTTGCAAAATATTCAAACCATAAAGACCAACTAAAGTGAGTCACTAAATTAATCATGTTGGGCCCCGTGCATCGCACGGACATAGTTTGCTAGTCTAATATATGCTAAATGCTTCAAAAGATGCAAGTTGGTGTGACGCTAAGAAGACACAAACATTATCATATACCGCAGTTTGTATCGTGTATTGCCATATACAGTTTACTGACAGCTACTTGAAGATTAAATTCTTGATTAAAAGTACAAATTTCACATTTTAAGGCAGTTATCATCCATCAGATTTGGATCATGGATTAGCTACATGATATATTTCACCCTCAACTCTTTAACTTCTTGTTCACCCATGAGTTTATTCCTGCTCATCTTCCTTTGTTACGGATATAAAATCAAGTTACTAAATTTTAGGATTATACAAGACATGATGTATCTTCAGCTTACCGAGGACATGACCTTAGATAGAAGGATATGGAGTTCATGGATTAGGGTAGAAGGTTACTAGGTAGTTGAGCGTTGTCTCTCTTTCGTGCGAGATAGGTTTGGTGGTAGTTTGGTGCACTGTACCTGTTTCTCCTTTCATACCACTAGTAGTAGCATTATTCTTTTAGTTCCTTGTCCTTTTATTCCTGTTACTACCTGTTGTTTCTTGCGCTTCGGTTATCGTATTATTTGACTGTTGTTACTGTTCCTTTTTTTTTTTTCCCTTTTCTGAACGCTATGTAATGCTCAACCTATTATTTGCTATGACTGATTTAATTCTGTATTTTCCTTTTCTAATTGCTTTGATATGCGTTACTTGAGCCGAGAGTCTTTTGGAAATAGCCTCTTTACCTCCATGAGGTAGGGGTGAGGTCTGCGTACACTTTACCCTCCAGACCCCACCTGTGGGATTACACCGGGTAGGTTGTTGTTGTTGAAGGTATGGATCCGAGTGCGGATATGAGTGCCGAGATACGACCAATAAATGTATACTACGACATATAAACTACACATTTTGATTAATTAAAGTTATTGAACTAAAACTAATACAATGTTATTCTTAAAACTCCAAAATTTTGTTCATAAAATATCTTGCGTAATAGAAGAGCGTTTTCATACTTTATATACTCTCTCTCTCTCTCTCTCTCCCAATTTATGTGACATTTTTTTTTTCTTTTTAGTCCCAAAAAGTATTAACATCTTTCTATATTTAGTAACTATTTAACTTTAAACTTCCCATTTTACCCTTAAGGAGATGATTTATAGCCACACAAATATCTATGGCTTATTTTAGATCACAACTTTCAAAAGTCTTTCTTTCATTCTTAACTATGTGCCCAGTCAAACAACTTCACATAAATTGGGACGGAGGGTGTGTGTGTGTATATATATATATATATATAATAAACCCAAAAATCAAACCAAATACCCAATCAATCTATACTTCAAGGACATAGAATGTAGTCAAAGTACCCAAGGTAAGTTGACCAAATCAGGTATCAATCCCACACACATGTCGTTTCGACACGGTGCGACATGAATTTTGAAGAGTCCACGCAACATAGGTTGTCATACAGTGTGCCACATCTAATTCTCAGTTTGGAAACTAGAGAGGAGATAAATTTCATTTCAGGCCCACTATTCTCTTTCCTATTTTCCCTTCTTGTACTTTGACTTCTCTTCACTTCTTTTCCCTATTTTCCCAACATAGGGTAAGAGCCTTCAACCTAATAGTGACCACATAGCATAAATTGTGGATCATTAGCCTTTCAAATAACCTAAGGGAACTTCTAAGCAACCCTTTTTTCATATGTTTCACTCCATATCCACCTTTCACCATAGAGATACATGAGCTAACATCAAGAAGAGAGAAAGACATCAAAGACTTCTGAAAGCAAAGATATCTCTATCAAACGGGCAAAAAAAAAAAAAGAAAGGCTTCCTTAGCAATCTTTGCAAGTACATATAACCTACAGCTATGATCCTGATGTGCAGAAATACTAGTGCAATGGCCTGAGCGTAACGCAGATATTTCTTTTTTACATAGAAAGTACAACAACAAATGCAGGTCAGATTATCATACCTTTCCTCAATACTCTCAATATCAGTGTCATCAATGATCTTGGCTAGTTGTTCTTGACACATTGTGCTTGTCTTCAGCAAATGTGTTTGATCCTTGCTTAAATCAGAAGATTTTAGCAGATTCTGAATACACTTTATACCGTTTAAAGGGTTTTTTAGTTCAAGACGAACATAAGCCAACTTTTTAAGACTATTTTCAGCAGCTTGTTCTGACATCTTTTGCACATGCATTGCATATTGAAGTTCTGGACTAGGAACAAGAAGGAAGCACAAGACCCCAGTTACCCGACCATCGGCATCAGCCCTTTTATTTGCAGAGATTAAGGCTTCAATATACTTACCCTGTTTATCAAATAACCCGAAAAACAACTTCTCACCTTCCCCACCAGCAATTACTCTATTCAATAATATCCTGAGCTTGGTTAATGTGTCTTGATCTTTCACCCTACAACCAAAGTTATTGACTGTGAAAACCTCACCAAGAAGCATTTGATCAATGACCTCCTCCCTCTTCGTCCCAGTCAACTTGTGCATAGCATCATTCCATTCCAAGCATCTTCCATTTTCATCCATCACAAAAATTGGAGGAATTAAAGGAGATGGGTTGCGAACGATTCCAACATAATCACCTTGAATGCGACTATATTTGTCCTTAATCAGCTTTAGCCCAGTAACATCTTGCCCAATAAAGCAAACTCCAACAATATCTTGTTTTACGTCTCGACTACAACAGGCATTAGCCACTAACGTAATTGGTCCGACATTTTCTTGAGGACCAAATGTTCTAAGCTTGATTTCTACATTTTTCTCCTCCTTGCCTGCAATTTAATTTAAATATCAAAGTAGAATAATTTTCAAGGCAAATATCGAAAGAACAAAATAAGCACATAAGTTATTGCATGGAAGTCAAGTGGCAATACTAGAGAAATAAGGCAGGAAGGAAGAGGGAAGTACCCTGAATAGGAATCCTAGTTGTCTAATATCTAGCATTGATGAAGAAATAAAGAACAGGTTTCAGAGCATAAGGGGCCAAAAATGTGAAAGACCAGCAATGCCCAACTGCAATGTCCAAAATAGTTCATTTAATTCCACTTTAGTTTCTGACACTTCTTTTTTGTTCTTTTTAGGAGCTTCATGTCAAAGGTCCTTATATAAGAGGAAACAAACTTAAACTGAGACCAAACATGCTATCTATTTATAAATAAACAATTTGACATAGCCGATGCAGCTCGTGCATAAGTTGCAATTTAAGAAAAGAAAAATAGATAAAAAGGCATGACGATTTTTTATTCTAAGCATTCAGACTGTACTTTCTTCTACACATGTTGCAAATATTGAACTAACAAAGTAAATGCCAAGGATAACCAGAATATCACCTTGCAATGCCAGGGAGAGCACACCTTCAATTGCTTTTGTTGTACCATCAATAACCAAATCAACTAAGGGTACACCTATAGCTTTCTCTATCGACAATCCAGTTAACTCAGATATTTTAGAGTTCCATCCATTGATACAGCCTGAAGCATCAACAGCCAAAATGGGTATTGATGCTGTCTCAATGAGACGAACCATTTCGTTTGTGACAATACGAAGTTCATCCACTTTATCTATACTGGTATCTACAGCAGGGACATTCACAATCATTTTAGAACATTCAGCAACCTCCTCTTGCAAAGATCCTCGCAATATCAGCTGCAAGGAATGAATGGAATCCATTTCCACATCTTCCCAGGGCAGGCTCCGCCGCTTAACAACCTCTAGAAAAGCTTTAAATGATGACCTTGGGTGCATTTTACTTCCGTCATCCTTCTCTCCAGGAAGATGTTTCGCACCACCCCACTTGATCTCTTTAGCTGTGTGGGAGCGGAACCAGAAGAGGAAATCTTTTGAAGTTATTTTTACAGCAGCCATTCCACATACCGCATCACCGAGCACTGAAGCGCCTGGATAGCCAGCTTCCATGAGACTATCTGTGTTTAAACCTGTACTACCACCATGAGATTCATTAAGCCATTCAGCTATATCTCTGATTTGGGACTCCGTAGGGGTAACACCAAGCAACCAAAGTTTATTCCTATAGTAAAGTGCAGCCCCATCACACCTTACAAGGTCCATAACATTAGGAGACTGAGTAACAATCCCCATAGGAGCATCTCTTAGAAGCATATCACATAGAACAGTTTGAGTTCGGAGTATCTGCTTTTCCCTAACTTGAGCTGCCACTTCCACTTCCTTATTAATCTGAACACTGAAAACTTGAACCAAGAACTCACACGCGTACCTCAAAGGAAAAGGAAGAAATCTAGGGGAAATGTGATGGCAAACTACCAAACCCCACAATTTTCTTCTTCCCATTTGCTGGTCGCTATCCAACTCGTCATCTTCCTCACTAATCATCACAGACATAACCATAGATGCAATAGAACCCATATTAGTCATGTATTGTGCATGACAGCCATGGGGAGCTCTTAACACGGACCCGCCAAGGCTCAACGACTGAGCCAATCTTGGGTCTTGAATCACCCTAATTGGTGGAGCTAAGCAATCACATATCATCCTAACCTTATTCTTCATGAAGAGAAATCTTGAAGCTTGTGGTATATCTGTAGCAGGATAATGCAAACCAAGATAAGGTTCTAGGTCAGGCTTACAGCATTCAGCAACTACTTCCCCATGTTCATCCTCGTGGAATTTATAAACCATAACACGATCATAGCCTGTCAAGTTCTCCACTTCTCTAACTAATACATCACATAACAATGATATATCCCCACTTGGAATAGATTGTAATCTTGCAATAGCTTTAGCTGCTAACTTATAAGATTTCAAAGCTCCAGCCGCAGTTACAGGTACATCATCCGGATTCACAGGCTCCAAATCTATTACTAGTCCAACATCAATACGGTGCAAAATCGCATAAAAAGGCTTGCCTGAGTTTTTACAATGAACCAAAATAGGATTAAGCAAACTAAGTTCTCCAAAACTAGCTGCTTTTTCAAGCGCGGAAGCACCTGAAGAACGAAACAACTTCCTGACATCAGTCCCAAAGGTCAAAGCCTCTCGTTGTTCCATATTTGGAACAGCATGAGGTGTCAAGTCCAACATTTCTGGTGCATTTTCGCTATACGCTATGACAGCGAAATTCTCATCTATAGCAATCATACAGCCGAATGGCTGTATTAGACTTCCCCTTTGCATTTTCTGGAGATAAGCAGATACAGTTGAAGATGGAACATTGCTAGTGGAATTAGACAAGTTAACTGAATTAGAATAATCAAACTGTTGTTCAGAGTCTTCAAACTCAACATGGAGCTTTGCATCAACTGGGGTTTGAGCAATAACTCTAGCACCATGCCTAGATCGAGCTGAACTGCTCCTTGAGCAATTAGTCTTGTTTGTTGTAGAACTAGAAGACATCTCTAAATACTCTTTGTTTCAAGTTTTCCAACTACTTTGTTAGATTCTTATATTCAACAAGAAGATATCAATATTGGGGGATGGAATTCCCTTATGTTAGTACACCCCCAATCAAACACTACACACAGAAAAGCCTAAAAGAATCAAGAAACAACCAAAAAGTCTCCCAGTTTATACCAAAATAAGATGAAAA
Organism: Lycium ferocissimum; assembly: GCF_029784015.1. Taxonomy (NCBI): domain Eukaryota; kingdom Viridiplantae; phylum Streptophyta; class Magnoliopsida; order Solanales; family Solanaceae; genus Lycium; species Lycium ferocissimum. Next base: position 48,980,313 of record NC_081352.1, read on the forward strand.
AGAACTTCACATAATCTTTTATCAACAAGAATCCACCAAATTCAAGACAACAACATAAAAGACAAAAGAAAAAAGGAGATACCCACTTGGGACTATCTTGTAGCAATCCAAGATTCCATTTTTTTTAGAACCCCATTTATGTGCTGATTCTCAATCACTAAGAAACAGCCAAATGAAGAAAACTGGTCAGCTAAAAATAGAGTCTTTAAAGCAGATACTCCACTTTTGTTCTGGCTTAACCAAAAAATCCTTTAAATAGTGGCAGAAGCAATTAATTTGAAAGACCAATCAGCAGGAAACAACTGAAGTTTGCTGTAACTAAGAAAGTATACTTATAAGTTCCTATACGATGCAGGATGCTCCACATCCCAACATGAGGCCACAGTAGCACCTAGGAAAAAGTAGTAAGTTTTCTTTTTCTATTTTTTGCCACAAGTGTTGGCTTCTTTTTTTTTTTTTTTTTTTTTTTTAAATCATTTTGGACTCAGATCCTAGATCTATCTCGTGAGTGGAGGTATTTTACCAATTGAGTAACTCTCATTTGTCACAGGTGTTGGCTGGGAAGCCCTCCCGTCAATATTTTTTTATTTTTGTTTCTAAAGTTCGAATCCAACATCTCTGATTAAAGATTAGATGAATCTATCATAACTCCATGTATCAGAAAGATTATTTATTTTCTTTTACTAATTATCCGAGTTATTATATTATTTTCAAATTAATATAAATAGTTACCTATTATTATAAGCTAATTTAATTTTGATTGTGTCAATAGAAACTTAAAATTTTATAATTGACCACTTCTAATCTACTTTAAATAACTTTCTTACACGAACATGTGAGCTTAAGGGTCAAGCCCGTGAGCAGTGGCTTTAGACCCCAAAACTTTTAAGTCCTCATCTTTTAATTTAATTAATTAATATATTCCGTTCGTCCTATTATATGTAATGCAATTTGACTTAATATGAAATTTAAGAATGTATAAAGTTTTAAACTTTGTGATCTAAAATAAATTATAGACATTTGTGTGTGTCTATAGATTATTTTATTAATGATCAAATGAGAAATTTAAAGTTAAAAAAAATAGAAAAGTATTTTTTTTTTTGGAATAAACTAAAGAGGAAAGTACATTACATAAATTGATACAAAGGGGTAATAGGTTAATTCTATGATAATTTTCCTCAAATACTATACTATATATATATATATATATATATATATATATGTGTGTGTGTGTGTGTGTGTGTGTGTGTGTATTGAAAACTTACGATAAAAAAGTATAAATTTTTATTTTAAAAATAAAAATGAAATTTTTAGGCAATGTGGTTGATGGTGGACGATGGTTAGTTTATATTGTAATAATAATACTTTTCTTTCTTTTCATAATAAAATTTGTGCTTTATATTCTATTATTTCTCTGACTAAGCTATCTATGATCTGAAAAACATGTTGATTAAATTAAATCTTTTTGTTCCCTCAAGTTCTCAAGCACTGCATCAAATTAGTTAAAATAATAAAATTATATTATGATATCAAGTTATCAACTTCTTAAATCAGGTTCTATTATTCTAACGTTCAACTATATTTTTCCTTGAATTTGATTATGTAATATATTTTACCACATTATAATATTTTATTATTATTTAATAGAATTCAAATACATCAATTATAAAGCATAAATCAAGTTATTCAATATGATTCTTTTTTAAAGTTTACCCTCTCTTAAGAAAGTTTAGCTTTAGGTCCTCAATGTTTTTGAGTCGGTGTTGTACACAAAAATAGGTGGCTTTTGATTTCCGCCAAACTACACCTTTTTAAATGATGTAAGCGTACTAAGATAACCAAGACTTTGGTTTTAAGATGAGTTAAAGGTCAAGAAAAAACCTCAAGTATCACCTTTTTGTTTTAGTTTTCTACTAATCCATCGGGTGTGAGGTTCATCTTACCTAAACTATCACCACCTAATTAGCAAAACACACCTCAACTATCAATTGTTCACTTTTCCTACCTGATAGTTGAGGTATGAAAAGTGGACAAACAATAGTTGAGGTGTGTTTTGCCAAGTAGTTGGTGATAGTTTAAGTAGGAAGCTCTCACACATGATAGTTCAGGTAGAAAACTAAAAAAAAGTTATACTTTAGGTGTTTTTTTTTACCCTTATCTCTTTTAAGATTAATTGACTATTAGCACACAGTAGAGAATGATTAAATTGAAACTATTTAACTAAGAGTTTAGGGTTGTAATTCATACAATGGGTTATTTGACAAAAGTAGGTGTAGAGGACGTGCAATGGGTACTGAAGACTCAATTACAAGTGAAGATTTCTCAATATACCCACTTGATTTAACAAACAGGTTTTTTCAAGCCTAAAGTGTTGAATTCTTAAACACTCACAATATAACCTTAGTTGAATCCCTTTTATTTCTGGTTAGGACTAATCAAATGAGGTTTAAAGACCCAAGTTCTAAATAATATACCCTGTCCTAGACTCTAGTTTCATTTTTCGAATTTAAGTTTCATTTTTTTAATTTAACTAAAGACAATAGGCTTAAAAGGGGTGTTTTCAACTACACATTAACATTAATAATGAGGTGTAATTAAATACCCGCACTTACTACACCTCTTTCAAGTTTTAAGACTTAACCCACGCACAAAAGCTCATTTGCATTCACAACCCCCACTTTAAAGTTAGCTACTCATGATAAATAAAAGACAAACTCATATAAATAAAAGACAAGACATAAAAGCAAATAAGGCCATGGAATCTAACAATGATTAAATTGAAAAGTAGGAAAATACTTTTCACTTTAATACTTGGAAATACGCAAAAGATAGAAGGAGTTCTTGACAAGAAAACTCTAATGACTAGGAGAATATCTTATGACTTGAATATTTGACACAAAACCCTAGAGATTACATTTATAAGGTCCCAAAATAAGAAAATAGTTAATTAAAAAATGGCACAGCATCTGCATAATAGCTAGGGTTCGCAGAGTCGGGGAGTGCGATGTTGGAATTGGACCGCAAAATAGGTCTGCACAAGGGTTTTAGTGCTTCGCATTTCTGCCTGAAACTTGGATTGAGCATTTGATCGCAGGACCGTTATGCGGACTGTCTCAAATGCAGACCACAGAGGACCGTCATATTTTGGTCCCAAGTTCTTCTTCTTACAACTTTTGAGGATTGGGGTCCCAATATGCGGCCCACAGTCAGGTTATGCAATCCACAAAAAGAGTCTTCTCTGCTCTTCTTGAGTTTTTTACCACTTTTGTCCACTTTTATATACTTTTTCCCAATTCTGGGGTCCAATATGCGGCATGTTACTGTTACTTTTCTTCATAATTCTTATCAATAGTATTTTGCCATGGCTTTTCTAATTTCGTCAATTCTTGTCTGATCTTCTTTGTCATGTTTTCTCTTTAGTCGAGGGTCTTTCAAAAACAACCTATCTACCTCTCAAGATAGGATAAGGTGTACACTTTATCCTCTCCAGACCCCACTTGTGGATTACACTAGGTATGTTTGTTGTTGTTGTACACTAGATATAAAAATATATTACATAGACGAAGAAATTAAAATTAGAAAGGAGAAAATAGGCATTAAAATTTACTAGGGTTAGGAGAGGCAAAAATGTCTATGGTCGAAAGTTGGAGTAAGAATTGAAGTTTTAAGTCAAAGTTGAAGGATAATAGGTAATTTTAAATTGAAAACCTTGTTTTTTCCTGTAGGGGTGGTAGGTGGGGGGAAGGGGAAGGCGTGGGGGTGGGGATTACCTGCCTCCTGGAAGAACGAACAAGGTTGTCAGTTATAAAACTACATATTTAATTTTGCCGTTTTAATTCGTTCGTTGTAGTTTGACTTGAAATAAAAAATAAAATGATTTATTATAATTTAAAATATGTCATATAATAACATTTGTGTGACTGTAAAACCTTTAAAATTTGTTTTTGTAGCTATAATAACTTTTCATTATAAAATATAAGAATGTGACAATCCTGCTTTAAAAAGATAAATATGAACACAACGTCAAATAAAGTGAAAGAAAGAAGTGCTACCAGCTTTAAATTTCTTTTAGAAACTGAAAAAGAACAAATGGCTAGAATTTAGAATAAAACATTTTGAAATTCGTAATGATTCATAATTTCCAAAAGATATGGACTATATTTTTTTTCAAGAATAAAAGGAAAATCCAGATGATATTGCAAGCTATTACAATACAGGAGAGAATGTAACGTTTTACCAAAACAAATATTGACGAAAATGTATAAAAATCTCTGGATTGGAAATTTTAACACTTCAGGAGGGACAAATTGCACATCATTCAATTATTAGCTGACAAATTTGTTTTTTAAAGAGGTCTTTCTCCATTCGTCGCGTCTTATTTGCATATTGCTTACCTATTGTTTAAATCTTTTGTTAGTGAATAGTGATACATGATCGAGTGATAGATTATTTCCATATTAAACAAAATCAGTTTAACAACATACTAACGATAACTATTCTGAAGGGTACCTAATATTCTTTGGGTGTTCAGTTCTGCTGTTTGAGTCACATGAGAAGTTATGAAGCATTTGAATTGATTACTGTTCTCATTTTGATAACCGTGATGTCCAGGCCAACTTGCGTGCCTCGCCTAATTCCACGGGATACTAGCCACCTAGTGTTTTGTGTCTTGTGATTTGAACAGGCCTCTGATCGCTTAACCCACTTCATTGTGCTGTCAGCCTTTTGGCAGGTGAGTCTTGATTACTGTTCTCATAAAACATTGTTTTGAATTGCTATTGATATTATGCTATATGCATACGGATGTTTTTCGAAGTATCGCTCCAACCTTATCAGAGGAGGTGGGAGGTGGGAGGTGGGAGGTGGGAGGTGGGACCAGAAATAGTACAAGTTAATAACTCCAAGCAAAGAAACAGGTTGAAATCAATGGTGCACCATATTCCTCAACAAACAAAAACAACAACCAAACGAAACAAAAAAACCAACCCACCACAATCACCACCACCACCACCAACTTGAACAATGTAACAACAAACGTGGTTGCTACAGCTTCCCGGGAGACGAGCTCATATGCATACTGATACTGTTTGCAACCAACCACCCTCTACCTGTACTAATTTTGAGACATAGAAATATATGCACAAAGGACAGGAACTTTTGCGATGAAAAACTAAAAACTAGAACAATACAGAAAATATAAGCTTAAATAAGTAAGGCATGTGCAGCAGCAAAGTCATATCAATTCAGTTTTCTCCATTTTAGTATGTAACTATGCATATCAAATTGGTTTGTCATACTGGAGACACCAATGGCACAATCGTATCAAGTGAGCGCAGTGTGTGCATCTCATTTCAATAGAAGACACGAGACGAGAGATTTCAGTTTATAAGCTTGAAAACTAGTTAACATGAGATTGTTGAAATCAATGGTTCAAGAAAACAACTATGCACACACAGAAGGAACATTAAAGCTTGATCTACTCTGGCATCAAATGGATAATTTACAGAGATGTGCTACAGCTAAAAAAGAGATGAAAAACAGCAGACGATGAACTCTGGAAATAAATAGGAAAGAGATGTTTTATCTTGAAAGGCACAGCATTTCCATATTCACAGTCCAGTTGGACTACCACTTCAGCTAAAACTAGTTTCATGGTTATCCGTCTTCCAGAGGCATGCAATAAATAAATCCAATGATATAAATCTACTTATCCCCTACTTATCTGTTAAAATCCTTCTAAATTCTGTGACACGCATAGAAGTTGTGCACTTCTCTGCATTCTACAGGCACACTATTTCATATTCTAGATGTCCTTTATATCAAATAATGGTGGTGTCATGGTTAGTTTGCACGCACCTCAACTAATCCACCAACACATGTACCAGGTAACTCTACCCACCTAAGCTTAGACAGATGAGAACAAATTACCTAGTTATGCCTCTGCTGGGATTTGAACCTCTGTTCCCAAGGTTGTTAATCTAGCTCTTTGGCCGATAGGCCACCTCCTTGATCAGTTGATCCATATTCTAAAAGTCCCTTTTGTTTTCGGAAGAGGAAAGAACCAATCAATACTGAAGGAATTATATTCAGATGCACCAATTCTTACAAGTTAAGTAGTTACTAATTCTGCTCAGAACATAGAAAACAGGCTCTACTTTCAACTATAGCAAGTCGTTAACATTGAACAACCCTAAGCATTTCTGAAAGTACAGCAAGAAATAAGGTGAGAATTCTCATTTTAAAATAAAAAGCTGATATATTAGGCCAAATCCTTTTTGAAGAATTGCTTGCAATTTCTGATAAAAAAGTGACTTGCAACCTGACATTGGTGAGGTTACTTGGTCAATGTAGTTAAGGAACTTACTATAAATAGCAGAGACTATAAAGGTCACGCGTAAAAGAACCAGTAATAAAAGAACAAATTACAAGAAGAGAAACAACATAGTAATAATGGATGTAACGATTAACATGAGATCCTAAATATTTCCAAATTCCAAAAGGAGAAGTTGCTCAGAGTTAAATAAGATGTTCCGACAGCACAGAGACAACCTTACCGAACGTACATGGAAAAGAAATGCAATGCTGGAAATGACAACTTAATTTTACTTTCGATTCTATTGCTTCACTCTCAAAAAATGGAAACCACCTAAAAGAACTCAGTAAATGCTCTGCCCCTACATAAAAGTACGTCATCTAGTCTCTGCCTCACGCCGTACAGGCAACCATTAATTTAGTGCCTTATCCAGAAAAAATATCTATCACGCTTGCCAAGCCAGAAAAAGAAGCTTTTTTGCGACAACAAAGATTATAGATGCAACCCAGGCATAAAAAGGCTTACCTATCTGCAAACATAAACAAACTATAAAAAACAAAATTTATTGTGCATTCAATAATAGCTGGCATGTGAATGTATAACATAATGTAATTCCTAAAATTTTACACACGTGTTACACCTAAGAGTGATTTCCATATCCAAACCTTAAAAGGGGATGGCCGTCCTTAGACATACAATTTAGCAAACTCCAAACACAATTCGCGATCCCGTACATCTCCCCAGCCTCCCCAGCCCTTGAAACCACCCTGATATCCTGCCTGGTGCTCATATTTCCGAACTTCCCAGTCTGGTTTGATATTTGCGACTTTATCAATATCAGAGACAGCAATATTCACACCACCATTGTCCATACAAGCTAGATTACGATGATGACCTTGATGCAAACCACATTTCCCAAAATGAATAGCACTGGACCTAGACCCTCGTAATGTGTAAACTGGAGAACCAAACGAAGGATAAACTGTCGACCACATTGTTATATCCCAATTGTAATCGTCAAAAGAGCAGAATCCTGCTGCCTTTTTATGAATTTTCCTCCACACTGTCCGGTTAAACGCATAACCTACATTTCCCATCCTTTCTGCAACTAAAGATTCCCATCCCTCTCCCCTCGACTTCACTTCAGATGGCGCTAGATTGGCAGCATAACAGTCGGGGCACTTTTTTGACTTCAAATCCACAAGTAACTGCATATTGCGATATGCATTGGGATAAATGAAATGGTCTTCTTCTATAAAAAGAATATGACCTGAGTGTTGACGAGTCTCCTCTAATCCATCCCACACAGTATTCATCATCCACCACCAATGATGCTTCAACGAGACAATTTTCGGGTCCCGGTGGTTCCCATATTGATCAGGCGTTCCCTCACAATGTTTCTCAGCTGGATCATCTTTGTCTTTGCAATCATTAGGAGATACACCTGGAAAGCTATCGGTAAAAATGTGAGGCGAATAAGGGGCAAATATTTGTTTCACTTGGCAGAACTTGATGCTTTCCACAATCTTATTCATCTCTTCAAAGTATCCATCATGACTAACAATCAACAGAGTCTCACTTATTCCTTCCACGCGAGAAAGGCTGTCGATCACGATTTGAAGATACTGAGGCCGGTTATGAACATACAAAACAATAACTACATGATCTTTTGCTAACTTTGGGAATAAATCCAAGTTCCCTGGAGGGATCTGATTTTTCTTGTTCAAGACAACTGACAACTCATTTTGCAAGATTAGTTTAGGAATTAAAGTAAGTTCCTTTGCTTCAGTAATTTCAATACTTTCAGTACTACCCTCATAAGTATCACTGTTTATCAAACTAGATATTGAATTGGTCCTAAGAAGAACTAACAGCAAAATTACTCCAAGCACAGTGATCAATGCTAGAGATGCTAAACGTCTAAAAGCTGCATCTTTTATTCTTCCTTTTTTAAATGAAGCCATAACTAAACTATTGCTATATAACACAACAACTCTATCAAGAACACAAAAAGAATCCAACTTGTTAAAACCTTCACAGTAATAACATGAAAATATTAGCTTACAGATCAAAAAAAGAATCAAGAATCTTCAATATGCTCTTCACAGTTGGATTATAGCAACCCCATAGTACTGAACTTCAATAATTTTAGATGTACTGGCCAAAATAAACAAAACCCTTCAAAATAAAAACAAGAAAACTACAGGGGTTTTGAATTTTTTGACCATATCCAAAGGCAAATATTGGGATCAAGAATTGATCAAAACCTTATGGAAATCTTAACCCACTTAGGATAATATGAAAAATGGAATGTTGGAGCCTCAGATTTATCAAATGTTCAAGAACAGTCAAAGGGTGCAAAAGTCCAGTCAAGAAACGACTAATGAACAATTACGAAAAGTCGTCAGGACTCAAGTAAAAGACCTAGATCTTTTGTGGGCAAATCTAGAAATAACGAAAAATAGAGTAATATCATAAAGATTATTTTACTTTCTTTATTAATTTGTCGCAAAAAGATTGTCATATTTCTATATTTAAAAATAATTTAACTTTATGCTATAATTTACAGTCACATATCTGAGACTTATTTTGAATTATACATTTCAAAAGTCTTTCTTTATTTTATTAAACTCTGTGTCAAGTCAAACTAATATAATATTTTTGAAACAGAAGGAGTAGTAAAGTTATTCAATTTTATTCTGTATTAATAAAATCAAATCACTCAACTTAAGGCTTTTTTTTTTGTGTGAAATAACTCAAATTATTTTGTCATGTCAAATTTTCTTAATAATAAATTTGGTTAAATAATTTTATAAGAAAAATGCTAAATCGAATGATTTTATTAATACAAAATAAAAAATAACTTTACTATATAATACTTTGAGATATTTACTAATAGGACGACTTTGGTTCTTCAGTGGAAACTTCACAAAAGTACAAGGAATGATGGACAAATTGAAGTATTTTTGAAGTTTACGAAAGGAGATCACCTAATGGATTGTGATTGTTCTAGCTCAACAACTTGGTGAGTAAGAAGTGGTTGTAGTCGAATCTCATTACAAAAGGTCATTTTCGGCCCAATTGGATTTTCTCTCTCCTATCCTATTAACTTGTTATTTGTTAAAGCAAAAGGATTTAAGAATTTATTTATTTGTATTAAGATTAAGATTTGAATATCGTATATAAATTTTATGATGTTGTATTAAAATTTGAGTACTAAATAATTAAGACTACTTATTTTTCCAACATTTGAATGTGTGTGGTTGGTAGTGATGATGGATAGGGTAGCAGTTGGTGGTGGTATTGACTGATTGTGGTGGTTTCGATGCGTACTAGCTTGTGGTGATGATGGCTGGCAGTAGTGGTTAGTGGTAGTAGTTGTTAATGGTGAAGGCCCATAGTTGTGATGGATGATAGTGATTGTTAATGGTGGTGGTGATGATTAATGACTGATAGCGGTGGCTGATGATATATAATGTTGTTGATAGTGGTGATTGTCAGTAGTGATTGGTAACTTTTGTGGTAGTGGTGGTTGGTGGTATTAATTGTAAATGGTGACTAATGATACAAAAGTCTAAACTATGTTAATTGGAGGCGATGTTGGTTCTGGCAAAGAATGGTGGTTGTAGATGGTGGGTGATGGTAGTTAATAAATGGTGGCGATGACAACGTCGTTAGTGATGAAACATTAATAGCATAATCAGAGGCATAAATACGATTTCCAACCTCATTTCAGCCGACTTTCTAGAATGTCAAAAACAACAGAATTGTGAGGGTAAATCATTTCGACCAAGATAGAGTAGTCAAAGTTCCAAGGTCTAACCAATTAGTTTTGTACTATACTAATTTATATATTTGTTAGTATTTTATAGTAATATGTATGAATTATATATGTAAGTATATACACTATATACTTCGGTACGATATTCCGTATTTTAATACTTTATTTATAAATACCGAATATAAAAAAATAATTAAATGCATACCAAATATCATATTACCGAAACTGCAATAAAAAATTTCTATTTCGATATAGTAATCCGTATCTACCCTATCATCTCCACCCTAATTTTTATTCTCCCCCAAAGTTTTAAAAAACAAATTCCTTTGTACATATGATTTGCATCCCCTCATGTCTCCTTTTTGTTTCTTTTAGATTTTATGTTTTCTAATTGTTTGTGTTTAAAATATAGGTTATGAAAAACTAAATCTTTATGATTTTTTTTTTCTCACGTGGACATGTACACAGTCACAAAATAATAATATGGTCGTGACATCTCATTTTACGGCGCTGAAAATTTAACTTTTTCAGTGATTTGTGTTTTCTGGGCAACTAACACATAGTGTAGTGATTTTATTATTATCAAAACTAATTTTTTGATTTTACTATCATAAATATTTAGTTTAGTACTTTGCAGTTAAAAAAAAAAACAATTTTATGACATTAGTGTTTTTATAAGTAATTTTGTAACCATCATTGAAATTAGAGAAAAAACATCATTTAACCCCTGAACTTGGTACGAAAACTCAGTTTGGAAACTAAACTTAACTTCTATTTATTTACCCCCCTTAACAACTTACGTTTTAATTATTTTCCCCCTCTAGTGGCCCAAACCTGGGCGCGTGTTTGACAGCGCCTGACCCGCGCGTTAATTAATTTTTGTTAACGTTTTTTTTTTAATAAAAATCGACGGGGGTAACGGTTATAATACCGTTCCCCCTTTCTAATCCCAACCCGACCCACCACCCTTTAGAACCCTAAGTTGTTCTTCAACTTCATCTTCATCACACCTTCAATCAGCTCCATTTTTTTTCCCTCCATTCATGAAATTCCTCTTGCTCACACCATTGCTCCTTCATATATGTATTCTTCCTCCACGAAATTTCTCCTCCAAATTTCTATCCATAATCACTCTCTGTTCTAATTCGAAAATTTTGTGGGTTCATAAATGTCTCAAGGTAGCTGTTCATCTCACGTAAAATGTAATAGTGGCACCATTGCAAAACACCTCACTTCATCGACTCCTAGTAATCCCGGACGAAAATTCTACAAATGTCCGAGGCCTAAGGGCAATTCTTGTGGATTTTGGGAATGGGAAGATGAATTGTTCCCTGAGATTCAGTGGAATAATGTTCAAAATTTGACGTCGTCGTTAGATGCGATCAGATCGAAAGGGACAAATTGCAAGAAGAATTAATTTCCATTGAGGCTAGACATCTAATTGAAGTGAACAAAATGAAGGAAGAATTAATTGGCTTGAAGAGTAAACAACAATTTGACTTGAAAAAAGTTCTAAACTTGGAGGAGAAACTTGCAAATACAAGGATGTTGTTTTTGATTTCGTGGGGAATATTTATTGGCTTTTTGGCGGCTTCCTTAATCAACTGAATTTATGTTGTTAGTATGTTGTAATCGCGTAGTAGGTAATGTAAGAACTTTATGCTCTGTTGTAATGTAAATGTCATGGAAGAACTTTATGCTCTTGTTGAAGAATTTTGTTGTTATGGAAAATATTACCTTGAAAATGATAGCAAAAGTCGAGAAATTTTATAAATTACTTTGAATAGAGAATCTGGAGACCTAATCTATCATTACGATCTTCGGATCCTCCTTTACATGAACAAAGACGCTATGCGGTTCTCATCTAAACATGCCTTAAAACACAACACATCTCCATCCCTAATCCGGCGAAAGATCAATGAAGGCTTTCCAGCCTTGAGCGAGGCGCGTGTATACGCCAACCTTGTATTTCATATTATACTCATGATCGTCGTAATGAACAACAACGTCCTTGTCGGTGTTTGGAAGAAATTCCAGTATGTCAGTTGGAAGGATCTGCAAAAAAAACATGTTATTACCAAAAGAGGTAAAAGAACAATTGAAAATATATAATACGACAACACTTACGAAATCGTCTTTTTCGACGTACGATTTCGTCAATTCTTTGTCAAAACATGCGGCCATTTCCATGTCATCCATCTTAGATGAAGGCTGCCTCTTTAATATCACTACATGTGTTAAGAGTTATTTGAGTTGAGTGAAAGTGAGATGGAAAGAAGGCCTATTTATAGTTAAGTTGAGTTATAGTGTTAGTGTGATCAAGTAGTTAATGATGTCTCGGATTCATTGGTTTTGACCATCACTCCCAAGTACCAACTACCATCATTTACTAACTCGGATTCAATGTTTTTGACTGCTCAAATCTGTATAATGCATTTACTTGCATCCATTCAATGTGTTTGACTGCTCAAATTTTCTTTGCATTTTAGTGTTATACAAACATAGCGATCCACGACTAGGAAGCTTCTCTATGCATTTATTGTCATTAGAAATTTGGGCATAAAATACTAGAAAATCGAATTACCGAACCGAAAATGTGTAAAATTCGACAATTCGGTAATTCGGTATTCGAATGCTGAAATCAATTTACAATTATACCGTTCGGTATTCGGTAAATACCGAAAATAAATTACTAATACTATACTTTGTAGGGCCTTTAAAAAAAGGAGTAAAGGAGAAAGGCCCGTTGTAAAAATATTTTAAGTCCGGCCAAATCGTAAAAATACGTAATATCTTAGTGTTATAAGACCTAACACTTCGATACTTACATTTTCCTTTCTATTAAGGAAGCTTCTCTATTTCTGCATTTATTGTCATACACAACGATATATATGTTTACTAATTTGTTGATTCGTATTGGTTTAGGGTTTAGTGTTTGTGTACGGGTAATACACAAAACCGGTTGTGTGAAATATACAACAAAATTGTACGATTTCTCTATTTATCGAGGATTGCGATAGTTTGCATTAGTTTTTATGTATTGTATCTAGAAAAGCTAATAAGGATTTAGGGTTTTCTTGTTAATATTAGGCAAAATATATTGTTTGCTAATTTGTTGATTCGTATTGGTTTGCTTAATATTGCAAGAATAGAATGTCACTTTCGGGGCAAAGTTTTGTTTTGCTTATATCTCGTAGCATCATCTCTTGGTAATGCATTCAAAATTGATAAAGTCTAAGTGCACATTTGTTTGACAAATGTAACATCATCTACCATAATTGTTTCATTGCTAAAAAACAACATTAAAATAGGCAATGAATGGACAAGAGATGTATGCCTCACGGTGTAATTATGATAAGGTTTTAAACATTACTTTCAATCCTAGGTGCTAACTTGATTTTAAAGACATACATACAAGACTAAACTAATTCAACTTCATTTTTCCATTTCATTTAAGCTTGCTCGAGGCTTAGTATGCGTCCTTTTGATGAACTTGTTCTTTGACTCTAAAAGAGTTCCCAAATATATTTGGTTCTTTGTGGTTCTACACTTACATGTGGGAACCGGTTCATATAGTTAAAATTGGTATTGCATTTAAGATGAAAATAAATTATCATATATCCCTTGTTCTCATTCTCTTTTGTCCACTCATTTGTCAAGGCCTTGTTGTATGAATATGATTGATGTACTTATTTTAAAAAAAGGATATGTGGACTACTTTTCCATTTTAGTCCTCCTCATTTTGGTTTATGATGTCCAAGACTACCAGTGACTATTTGAATTCATAGGCATGGTTGAAAGATTTGCCATTCCAGATTAAGCGCATTAACAAAATAGATCTCCATTAGGCAAAATAGATCTCCATTAGGCTAGATTGTTTGTTTTGAAATGGTTAATGAGGTTGCAAACTTACATTGACAATTTTGAAACCACTTTGGGTAGTTGGTAGCTAAATATACAGCACTCCCATTCCCACAACTCTTGGAAGATGGTTTTCTTTTCGATTTTGTGCCCTCTTTCCAAAGAATCAGCCCAGTCTGATGCACTTATTGCATCGTGTATAAATTCTAAGTCACATTTAAGGTGTCAAACACTTAGAATTGTAAAATTGATTAAGTCGTAATTTAACAAGCTAAGTAATACCGTGATACAAACAAAATTACTTATTGGAACTTTATATATACTATTTAGACGATTGTCCCGTACCCCTTCCGTTATTGAAATGCACTGCTGAATTCATAGGCATGGCCTAGCTCATATTTAAGTAATTAGACTCAATGTAAGATTCGAACGGGAACTTTAATATTTAATCAAGTAGTAAATAACAAGGAAAGAAATTTTACCGTAATTTGCAAGCGAACCTCTTGGTCTTCCCCTTCCTCTACTGCAAGGTTGGGAATTACTTGGTACCGTTTAGAAGAACCAACACTTAACCTTGTTGAACTAGTACTTGTCCCTCTCCCCTTGCCCTTCCCAAAGACCACTCTCGCGATTGTGGATTCATAGGATAACCCTTCTTATTGTGACCCTTTGCATTGATGAACTTGTGCAGTCATCTCAACACCTCTCATTTTTGAAGGCCTTTCCTTGTCTTGTTTTGATGTCCAAGACGTCCGCTCCTTTCTTCTACACTTTCTTGGCCTACAAAATAGATCTCGTTAGCCTTTTAATCTCGGGTGGGAGGTTAATGAGGGAGGATTGGTTGACTTTGGCCACATTGCCATATTAGTAAATCACGTTTAAGGTTGAATGAATGAGTTGTATGTTTTGAGGTAAGTGTCCTTAGTGTACGAATGTGCAACATAATCAATAGGTTCCAATTTTCTGAAATGAAGTGCACCTCTTGGCTTATGGCATGACGACAATAGGAATACCTTTTCTAAAGCATCCAAGATCTACAAGTGCAAGTATTGCTAGATTTACTATGAATTTATTACCCCGGAGTTGAATGAATGAGTTGCCTGTCCTTAGTGTGACCTCAAAGCCATATTCACCATTCCATTCAAGAGTACACTTCATTGACTTTGATGTGTTCTCTTGCAATACCTTCAAAGCCATTGGCCGATATTTGTTATCCAAGTCTCGTAAAACTCTCTTAGTTGTCCTACCTTCTCATCATTTTGACTCTAATTTCCTCAAGCATTGCGATAATGGTCTTGTGCCTTGGCCCCAAAATCTAGGAATTAAAACTCTCGGCCATGTTGTTGTCAACACTATCACAATGCCTAAGGTATTTAAAGTAGACCTTGGACCACCTATCTATGTTGTAATACAACAAATCTCCATTTATTCCATCACCTAACTTCTCCATATGATCCAAATTTTTTTGTAACTCCGCTCATATGTGAACTTAGCACATCTCCGGGCGTTCTAATCTCTATGCCTTTCCATGTTTTGGAAAAATTGGCAAGCACATGTCTTGCACACATTCTCTCGTTCGCATTTGGCAACGGATCCTTAATGGCTATATCCGGACCTACAATAACATGTAAAAAAATATTAGGTGAAAGAGAGTTGACATAAGTTAAAAAGAGAATGAAAAAAAATTCGAAATCAATAACCAAGAATACATTACCTTTTGCATATCCGAAAGAGTTGTCAAACCACCCCATCTCCAAGCTCAAAATCATGCCTTAGAATGTTGACAAACCATCTCCAAGTAAAAGTATTCTCAAATTCAACCCTGCCTGCCAGTGATAGCATCTGGTTGTTCCCATCCTTACAAACAGCCACAAGCAATTGGCCTTTACAAACACCTTTTAAAAAACAGCCATCCAACCCAATTGCTCTCTTACAACCAGCCTTGAATGCCTTCTTCATGACATTAAAACATATATAAAAGGACTGAAACCTTTTGATTCCACCTTCAAAAGTTTCTTCACTCCCTCTTAACCACACATGTGCTACGGATTAGTCCTTAAAAGCTCATCCCTATAATCCAAAATTCTTTTGAACTCCTCTACATTGTACCCCGATTTGTTGCAAAATCATGCTTCTTGGCTTCTCTTGCCACATTCCTACCAATATACACCTCCAATTCCTTTCTTACCAAATTTTGAAGCTCAAAAATTCTAATGCCAAAGTTCAAATAATTCTATCTTTGTACGTTTCTGAAATATACAAAGAATTTACCAACTTGTTTTTTGTTGTGCCATTGCACTTGTGAACAGGATTATAATTCTTCACAACAAAATTATTTGTTCTAGAATCATAACTGGCAAACAATAACCATGGACAGCCAGCAGTACACTTTACCCTCACCGTAGTTGGTTCATTGACATATTTATCCAACTCTACATGTTCTTGAACTGCATACCTGGTAAGTGCTTTCCTAAACTGTTTAGCACTTTCAAATGCAAGACCAGTCTCCCAAACTATTTCTTTACACTTAGGATAAAAAATAACCCTATTTCTAATTCTTTTTGGTCTCTTTGACTTTTTGGTAGACTTTTCAATCACACCTTCGTCATCAGCTTCATCATTAGTCTCTATTTCAAAGCTAACAGGTTCATCTGAGTCATAAAATGGCTCATCCCCACCCAATTTTCCTTCAAATGTACTCTTACTCCTAGATAAATATTCATCATGTCCCATATCTACACCCTTTGGCCCTAAATCTATCCCTTCATATCTCTTAGCCTTTTCTTTCTTCTTTTTTGATTTTAGAGCCACCCAATCTTTCCTTAGATTCCTATCCTCCTCATGGACATCACTATCAAATATTTCTTCTTCACCTTCTCTACCACTACATTGTCGGACTCTCGCATTCACTCTCACTTTTTAAGTCGAATCATCATCATCACCGTCGAAGCAGAGTACACTGCAGATATTGGTGAAGTCCCACCCAAGGATTCATCAAGACCAGCAGCCTCTTCAAACCCTAAGCCTTTACTACCCCCAAATGTTTGACTACCCTCACCTGCCCCAACCTTTTCATTTATATCTTCACATATGGGGTTATCAAAAGTAGTAAAAGATTCCCCACCCACATGGGTAATAGGTGGAAGAGCAGGGGGGACCACAAAGGTTCCTCAACAAGATGAGTCACAAAAATTATAACAATATCTCCGTTTTTTAATTGAGATGCAATACAAATAATGTCTCTATCACTTTTAACTTCTACTACAAATCACCATTTAGGTGGTCTAATATATACACAACAAGATGAAACATTATAACCAATTTCTTTAACATAGTAAACAAGCTCAAAATAAGAGAATTTATCGAGATCAACATCAAAATAATCTGTCACACTACCTCCAACATACTTAATACGAGGGGTTTTTTCTAAATTACCTTCGTGGTTAAACCTCAAAGTCACAAACACATCGTCCATTTTCTTCGCAAAACCTAAAATTGAAAACAAATGAAAAATTACAAGATTCAGTTACCATTTACACCAAAAAAAAAAAAAATGAAGTTAAAGATAAATTTTTTGCAACTGAAAAATAGTAAAATCGAAATCTAGACAAACCCTAACGAGAACAACAAGAATCATGTACCTTTGTGGCTAACTAATCTTCAATATCACTCAGAAACGACAAGATTTACTTATATTTTGGGTTTTTAACTTTGCAATGATCGGTTTGTGTAGTGTGGAGGTTTGGTTGTGTAGTGGAAAGGGAAAAAAGTGTCGATTGGGAACCTTGGTTGGGTCTTTTGTTTGGGATAGGTCGGGTTAATTGGGGCTGGGTCGGGTTTTTTATGTGGGGACGGGTAAAAATAAGTTGGGGAATTAAATAATGACGTGGACAAATTAGCTCACGCGTGTCTAACACTACCCAGCCCTCAACTGGTCTGGGCCACTAGAGGGGAAAAATAATTAAAACGTAAGTTGTTAAGGGGGGTAAATAAATAGAAGTTAAGTTTAGTTTCCAAACTGAGTTTTCGTGCCAAGTTTAGGGGTTAAATGGTGTCTTTTTTAACCTGATTTATCCAGTGACTTTGAATAATAAAAAGATTCACACTTCATCCCTCTAAATTAAATAGTTGGCAAATATATTCCTTTTCGAGAGTGGACCAAGGAGATTTTGTCCCTCCACCCGTATCCTATGCTAAGAGATATTAACATGAGAACGAACACAGAAACAAAATTACAATGACTTAAAGATGTATACTAGTTAGGACAAAAATGCAATCTTGAAGGCTTTACCTTCAATCAAACCAGTTATTTTAGAGAAGTCCAAAAGAAAAGGGGCGCCAGGATCAAGCTAGGTAGTTGACAGAGGAAATCACATCTCATAGAATTAACTGTGTTTCAACGCTTTGATATGATATTTGAAACTTCATTTCTCAACAATGGTTCTTCCACATCCATTTGTTCTTTCTCCTATTATCAAAAGAAATTTGTTACACCTCGTACTTTTGTACGTTAAGTATCTTCGTGAGTTGGTTGTTATAGATTTGGATAGCGGAATTATCTTTGAGGTTTATAAGATTAGACGTGTTCGTCTTGAGTATACGAGGGTTTAAGTTCATCTTTGACATGTGTTGGAAGGATTAGAGGATAAACGAAAAGAGAATACGTTTCGTCGAAGTTTTGTGTTGGAAGTGGAAAATAAGGACCGTGTATTAGATATACTGGCCATAGTTTGGGATACGGTCCGTACTTAACTAGACAGAGAGGGAAATTTTGTGTTGAGATGTACGGTCCATATATGTATATATATATATATATATATATATATATATATATATATATATATATATATATATATATATGTATATATATATTCACTTTTATTTCATTTTAACATTTCATCAAGCTCATATAAGCTTTGGAAAAACCCTCTCCAACATAACTAATCAATCCCTAAGTGAAATCAAGGACTAAAAGAGAAGATCAAGTGCCAAATATTTTTGGACTATCGTTGAAACTTAATTCTTCCTTTGGTAGTAGCTTTGGAGGATACTTCATAGTGAAGTAATCTTGGAATTGAAGTGTTCTTGAGTTCTTGAGGTAAGATTCCACCTTATTTCCATATGTTTGAGTTTGCTAGATGTTTATACAAATGATTAAAAGGGAAAAGTTGTAGGAAGAAGGTTCTAATGAACGTTAAGGTTCCTGTGAGTTGTAATCTGTTTTGGCCATATTGTTGCTATGCTATTGAACTGAATTCCTCATGTATGGATGATAGAAGATGTTATAGTTGTGTTGATATTGATATACTTGAGATATTTGGAAGAAGAAAGTGTATAAAGTGTCGTATACGAAGCGTATGTTAGGCTATTTTGATGAGTATCTTGGGGTGAGTAATGATGTGAAATTAAAGAGACTTATACGAGGTTGTTGTTGTGTTGTTGGCTGTTAGGCGTGCTGTAGTGACAATGGAGTAAGAGAAATGTTGTCCATTTCATTTTGGAATCGAATCATCATTTGATATACGTGATACACTAGTACCATCTAAGTTTGTAAATGTGTTCCTTTGTTATAGGATTGGAGTACTAGTTCGACGGGTTCTTTATGGGATTGTGTTGACGACTTGAGGTATGTTAAGGCTAACTTTCCTTTTTTTTTTTTTTTTTTGGGTATGGTCCATATGAACGAAACATAAATGTAACACTGCTCTATAATGATTCTATTCTTAGCAGCTAGAAATGTTCTATGTTGATTCATGTTCCTGTAATGTTGTTCTTAGCAAGCTCTTCTCTAGTTTTGTACGCTTCATAGAGTCACATGTTGATGAAAATGTCATTCCATAATGATGTTCGGAGGTGTAACGACATTATGTCACTCCGAGAGATCCAAGATGTACTCGTATCATACTCATGCATTATATATATGCGTGTGTGTGTGTACTATGACCCCACATGCGTTATATATGCGTATACTTATGTGATATCTATATGGGTTATGGCGAAGTTTAGGGCGTAATATACACACTACCACCTGATCAATTGGTCATATGATGACGATTATGCCCACAGAGGCCGATGAGATACAATGGGATGCCCACAGAGGCTTGACAAGTATTATATACACATATATACAGTACTTATGCATATCATTCGCCCTCAGAGGTAGTTCAAATATATAAGTTGCATTCCTTTCATCCTATGTACCTTTATGTCTCCTTTATATTACTTTCATGCCTTACATACTCAGTACTTTGTTCGTACTGGCGCCCCTTTCACCTGGGGGACGCTGCATTTCATGCCCGCAGGTTTAGGTAGACAGGGTGACCGCCTCAGTAGGTTGCCGTTCAGATGATATTGGAGCACTCCACTTTTCTTATAGTTGTTGTCATGTCTTGGTCCGGTATGTTTTTATTGTACATATAGGTGGGCCTTATTCCGACCTTATTATGTCATGTATTCTAGTAGAGGCTTGTGATTACAGTTGTGGTATAGTTAGACATTGTATAGCTCTCTCAGCTTATATTTTATTTGATAGGTGTCTGTGATGGCCTTGTCGGCTCGTAAAGTTATGTCTAGCATAGTTATATACATATGTTCTTTCCGGCTTGTCCCTTTTCAGTATAGCTCTCGTATAATCTAGCAGGTTTACCATATGATGACCCTCGTGGTCCACCCTTGTGTACGATTACGTAATGAAAGCATGTTTTAGCAGTGCTCGGCAGGTAGGGCCCGGGTGCCCGTCATGGCCCTCCGATTTGGGTCGTGACAAAATCTATCTATAAAAAGTGTGGGAATGGATGGAGAGGGAATTGGTGGTGTTTAATTTTGTTCCTCAAACCCAGGGAAAGGGTAGATAAATTAAAGAAGGATATCTAAGGCTGAGAGGAGGGAGGGGGAGCAGTAATGGGGTGGGTGGTTGTTACATCGAAGTACAATCTTATTGTTTTGAAAGAAAAGAAGGAGAATTATATATACTTATATATGTCTAGTGTAAAATAATAAGAAGTTGGAAGGGACGATTGATGCACATGAAATGTCGGAGAAACCTCCATGAGTAGAACATACTACTACTAATCATTACCTTCACTCTTCTTTCAATTTCTCTTCTCTCCTTTTTCTCTTCTAACATAAAGAAACTACCAAACATACCATGTATAAGGAAAGGAGACAAATGGCTTTTGATGTTGAAAAAGTATGATATCTCAAAAAGAATTTGTTCTTATTGATTCATTCCCTTAATATCACATTAATGAGTTAATTATTTGAATTACAATTCTTCTTCAGTTCTCTCCTAACATTGGCAATGGTAACAGAATATATATTTTCCCCATTTATAAGTTGATTATTTGGAATATAATTTCGTTCTCTATTATACACAACATAAAATTTTGGGATATTAAAAGTTAGATAAAAAGAAACAAAATTTCTGGGAAACCCATCAAACTTTCTTTGTTGTGAACTCTAAAATATGCAAGCAAACACAATTAAAAGTAAGCTAAAAGCCAACTTTTTGCATATTATTTGAAGTTCAGAACTAGAAGATTACCCGAAAAGTGAGGAGTACTATAATTTTACATTACTCCAAAATTATACGATAATACACGTTTGGATCTACACTACTGCACTTATATAATTGTTAATAAGAAAAGGAAGAAAAAATCAAAAGAGAGAGGGAATAAGGGAGGAGAATGGGCAAAAGGAGGAGGAATGGTCTTTGGAGAATGGGCAAAAAGAGGAGGAATGGGTCTTTGTTGTACATATGTTGATTTATTTGTTGTATATATGTTGATTTAATAATTTCAAAATACAGCTTTCATTCCAAGCTTGATTTTAGTATAACTCATATGTCGGCTGCTGTCTTGCTTAAAGTGTAAATGCATTTGTCAGATTAAATATCTTTTGCTACTAACTTTGAAAATACAACTCCATATGATACACATGTGTTATGTTATTTAATCAAAATATTCTTATTCTCAATTTGTGTACTTTATTTTTACGTTTTTGAATCTCTCGATCTCGTTGTTGCATCTAAAGAGACAAATATTGACTAATCTGGCTAACATTGAACTTGGTAAAATGAAATGGTTGAATAATTGAAAAATGAGATTATTCAGAAATACACATTGAATGCTGAGATTACGCATTGAATTTCTAGTGATAGATTCCATAATTAAAAAAAAGTGTTATGTGGTCTCAAGGGCACCTGAGTCGGTCATAGAAAATCTCACCACCAAGTACCCACTATTTTTACCCCCAAAACGTTCAAAAGTAAAATATATACTGAGGGGATTTTTTTGGTTGGATCTCTCCTATGTGGTCTCAAGGGTTGAGTCGGTAATAGCAAATGTCAACACCAAGTACCCACTATTTTTACCCCCAAAAAATTCAAAAGTAAAATATATACTTATAATATTTTTCGAAATTAGTGGCGGTTGGGTTTTACAAAAGTAGCAAGGTCCGTTTCTGGCTACTCTGTTCAGAAAATAGCTAAATTTAGATTATTCCTGTAAAATATCTTGAATCAAACGAAAATTATATGAAAAATATTAAAAATAATCATTTTTTTTCTTTCAAGCTATTAACGTGATGAAAAATTGAATACAACAAGCATCAATGTAGAATAAATTAACAATGTAAAACAAAAAGTTGGTGATGAGCTTACTAGTTCCACTTCAGCAAGAAGTTTGTTGTGCATTTTGTTTTCTCCTTCTAACTTTCAATTTTCAAGAACTATTGAGATTTGTTCTCATGAATATGAGATGAAGATGATTTGTTGAAGAAAAAAAAGGGAGAGAGAAAGAGGAAGATGATTTGAGAAGTGTCTTTTTTTTTTCTTGGAGAAGACAGTGATCTTTGGTTGTTTTTCTTTTACTTTTTGTTTGTTTGGTTTTCTTTTTTCTTTGTAGTTTTACTGTTTTAGGATCCGACGTTGAAATAATTAATAATGAATCGTACGGTCTATTTTTCAGCTAAAGTTGGCAAGTCAAAGACGTTAGCTTTTTTTATTTGGGAACAAATATTTTACTTTTGAGTTCTTTGAAGACTTAAAGTTCTGAAAACTCACACTTGGTACCCCCAACTTCCAACCTTGCTTATATATACACACACACTATATTATAGAAAAGTTTAGACTTTGCAATTCATTAATGACACTTACATGTCTTTTAATTATTCGTCAAAAGACACGTGTTTGCTAGAATTGATTTTACGGATCCATGAGTCCTACGCCAGGTCTCATTGCTCAACTTCATAGTTCAGAAACTTTCTGCTTCTTCTCCTTCCTGCTTTGAAGTTTCTCATGCTTTTAGGCTGAGTTGCTTGCTGTTATGTCCCTTTGCCATTTCCTCTCTCTGTCGCATCCTTTGTATTTGAGGTGAATTCTTATCACCGTGTCTTTTTTTTCTTGCCTCCCTTTGTTGATAATGTGTATTCAACTGAGATCTTTATTTTGCTGCTCATTTCAGTGGTTTCCTAGATTGTGCATACTCGATTAGCATCGTGCATGTTCGAAAATTTCCCGCATAGGTGTAAATAAGCTCTCGTAACATTTGGAGTTCCGTGTAAAGCAAAAAAAGTGAAGAGACAGGCTTGTTGCAGCCAAGGTGCTTGACAGTATGCTTAAACAACTCAGTTCTGGTATTTCTCGATAGTTGAATTTGACGTTTTTGGATTCTTTTTCTACTGAATGTTCATTTTTTTGGGAAGAATGGTATTTCTGAGTTTTTCTTTTTGTAGGTTTGGATAATTTGTTTGCTAATCTCTACACTTTTTTTTTTCCTGTTTGTATGTGAATTTCTGAGTTCTACTTAATTTTCTCTATTCTTTGTTGATGAGCATCTAAATATCCGACTCTATTTATTTTTACAGATTATTGATTTGTGTTGTTCTTTATTTTTCCTTTTTAGCTTGATTTGTTTGATTTTGGATACATCTTTCATATATCCGAGTGTTCTTATTTCGTTATGTTTGTTTATGTAATGTGTACATTCATATCGTTATTTGTTTTAGCACCTCTATGAATGTTCTCAACATCTAAAATAAAGATAGTAATAAGAGGATGAGTTCTCGAAGTTGATCTTCATCCATTCGATATGATAATTTGATGTAGTGAGTATTGATTTTGAAAGGATGAATCTCTTATTGTTCTTGAGCAATATGGTTTTGAAATTGAAAATGAGCCTGTCATTTATAAAACCTCTTGGATTTCTGGATATATTTATATATGGATGAAATATAGCACAGTTAAAAATGAATATTGAGTATGAGCAAATTTTGATTAATTGACTTGATTGAGGATTTTCATTTTTCTTTTTTCCTCATGTGGGATATGAGAAATTAAAGTTACAAAGAGAGAGGTATACAGTTTTTGTCATTTCTAGAAGTAGGATTGCTTATCTATGTTCTGTTTGTATTGGCAGTTAAATAGAGATGGATGATGGTGAGAATATTGTTTGTGACATTGGAACTGGAACGGTGAAGGTTTGTTCGTAGTTGCTTTCTTTTATGTTTCTGAAAGATGGATTTGTGATAGTTAACCGTTATTGAACTGCTAATTTTTTCCCGGTTTGACCTATCAAATGAAATACGAACAGATTCAGACTTGTGCCCTTGTTTTTAGAGTTTATATTTAGCTAGCTATATCAAAGAAAATGCTAAATCCAGAAAGATTGAACTCTATATATTTTTTGTTTTCCTTGGAACATCTTCTTGGCATGAAGAGTGTTGTCATAGAATTTGGATATGTAGTTCTTCAATCAGTTGTAATTTGTGGGGGACAGCATTTGAAATGGTTATTGTACGTTTTATATTGCTAAGATCACTTTAGGAAAATTTGGTGAAGCAGGTTTGATAGATCAGTTGCCCCTACAGATGATAGACTTGATATTTAAAAGATACAATAAACATTTATGCATAGTAGAAGATATGTGCAAAATTTAATAATTGAAAGAACATACTTGCAGCTTAAACAAAAGTAGGGAGAAGACCTATAGAAACTGAAGGGACACTCTTGGAAGCTTACAAAGAAACAAAGAAAAAAGCTAATAAGTACCTCTTAAAAGACAATTGTAGTGATCCGAATTTACACGTAGGATTTCGTAAACAGTTCAAAGCCACGTATATAAAATTGACAATTACTTTAGGCATATAAATTATTCATAATTTACTCCAATTAGGAATTTATTTTGGTTTAACATTAAAGAAAACAACTAGATGTCTGATTTACAAATTTTAATTTGACCGTCATGTGTCCATAAGATCATAATAACTTTAGTCTGTAGCTCACTAGCATCTTGATCAATCTTGATCTTGATGCTGCCTTTCATCATACCATCTGTTTAGAGGCAAGCAGGTGAACACAGAGCAACTGCGGGAGACACCATGTGAATACTGAATGTTCTACCTTAGTCTTTACATCCTCTTATGCTATTGTTGTATTGGCATTCTAAAGTACTGCCACTCCCGTTCACAATATTTTTCTTTTGCAATCTTCTAAGTCTTATTTTCTTTTAATTGATTGGTATTTACTTGCTTTTATAGGTTCTTAAAAACTTCTCTTCACGTTGTGGTTCTTAGAATGACAAAGGTGTATTAAGACTGATGACTACCGCTCCTGCTGATGATGTATTCAGATGTGCCCATGATGTACTTGAAAATGCAAATATTTTTTTTAATGTTTTTTAGGTATTACATCTATAATATTAGAATGGTTCTACTAGACAATGTACAAATGTCCTTTTGCACGTACAACGCAATGTATATAGAACTGATTTGGTTAAAGCTTAACCTGCTTGACACATATAAAGAAAATTGTCATGTTAGTTTTGTTCTGCCCTTGTCTGCTTTTATTTTTCCTTTCTACACTTCCATGTGAAAGTAAATGTGATCATATATATATATATATATATATATCATCATGAACCTTGCCTAGAAAATGATCTAAACTTTCAATGGATTTGAAATTTTGAAAAGTTAAAGCTGAATTTTTAGATGATTTTTGTAACATTATCTGTATTCAAATTTTAAAATATATAGGAGCGGATACGTAATCTTGAACGAAAGATATTTTTCTATTACTATATAATTGTGTAGAGAATAGCAGAGAGAGTACAGGTTCAGAGAGTTTATCAATAATCTTTTTCTTCAAATTGGTCTCGGAGCCAGTAATCTCCACCACCAAGTGACATAGTTTTATTTTTGCTATGACATAAAATATGTTTCCTTTGGTTTCTTATCCTATGTCTAAAGGAGATAATTATCAATTATGGGTTGTGAAGATGAAGGTGTACTTACAATCATTGGATGTATGAGATGTAGTTGACGAAGATGAGAAGCATCACCATTGCCAACCAATCCAACTTTGGCTCAGATCAAGAACCACAATGAGGAAAAGGGACATTCAAAGCAATAAACAATCTATATTGCTCTATTTCTGAAACAATTTTCACAAAAATCATGGCGTGTGAAACTCCAAAGGAAATATAGGATCTTCTAAAAAGTGAATATCTATGAAATGATCAATCAAAATTGATGCAAGTTGTGACTCTTAAAAGAGAATTTAAGATTCAAAGGATGAAAGAATCAGAAGGGATTAAGGATAATGTTAGAAAACTCACATCAATTGCCAACAAAATTAGACTGTTTGGTGAAAAGTTTTCAGACAACAGAATTATTATGAAGGTTCTCATAACCTTGACTGAGAAGTTTGAGTCCAAGATTTCTTCACTTGAGGAGTCTAAAGATCTCTAAAAAATTACAGTTAATGATTTAGTGAATGCTTTGCAAGCTGTTGAGCAAAGGAGGGCAAGTAGAGATGAATAAACAACCATAGTGTCTTTCATTGCAAAGATAACAAACAAATCAACCAGAAAAGAGAAGTTTCCACCTTGCGGTATATGTAAGAAAAATAATCATGCAGATAAGGATTGTTGGTTTAAAGGTCAACTCAAGTGTTTTAATTGTAAAAGTCCTGGACAAAAGCAAAGAGATTGCGAGTTTAAAGAGTTGCAAGCAAATATGACGCAACAATAGGGCTGCTTATCGGGTGGATCAGACGGTTAATTATGCTTAACGATTCGCCCTATCGGTTATCGGCTTTAAA
>NC_081352.1:49007463-49048737 GCF_029784015.1 Lycium ferocissimum
ATATTTATAAAAATCGACTGAACATCAAATATACGACGCTCTTGGATATACTATTCAACTCAGGGTGTAGATAACGTAAACACTGCCATTTTTCATATTTCCAATGAGACATAACGACAGATTCTCCAGACTGCCTTATATATGAATTCTAGTATAAATATCGATAGTTAAGCTTTGGCGAGGACATTATTTCCTTACCAGCCAAAGAAAAACCTTCAGAAATCTAAAAAAGGCAACTAATAACATAGGCTTAGATAAAATAAGAAAATGGTGACAAGCAGACATCAAGGCATCATTTCTCTAAGTGAGCAAGAATTTCCACCAACAAAGTTAGAATGGCCTCGTCCTTTACTCGACATAAACCAGGCATCTTCCAATGACTGTAAGTTTTAGAACAAACAAAAGACGTCGACATACCATCGAGGTTATTCATACGCTTTAATATCAGACTTATTAATCTGCCAAACTACATATATCTCCGTATGAGATACTCTTATACCATACGTATGATTCATAGTCAGATTTAAAAGAAATAAACTAAATTAAGCGCACTTCCAGAATACCAACGCGCAATACGCAAACACATCAGGGGCTAAGGATATGACCTTTCTACTACACAAATGTAATGTTGTCGGAATATAAGGAAGAACGAGATCGGATATTACCTCTTGTGGGTGCAGTGAACTGGAGACTTCGAGTCTCGAATCTGCACTCGAACGCGACGAACGATTCAAATCTCAGGTCGAGACGAACCAGAAGCCAAACGCAAATTTTTTGCAGATCAGTCGGTATTTATTTTTCTAGTTGTAAAAAGTATTAGAAGTCTTTAAAGCGGCTGAAGGAACTCGAAAACAGAATCCAATTGGAACCAATCCCAAATTAAAATAGTAGTCGAAAGATAGAAATATTGAGTAAAGTAAAGTATTCCCTCCTTTCAGTGTTGAATCCCCCCCCTTCGGCTAGGAACTAAAGATGTATTTATAGGAGAAGGATGTAAGGGTTAGGGTTTTGAAAAATTCAAAACCTGGACCAGAGGAGGGTAATTACGGCATTTGGCTTCAAAAAGAGCCGTTTCCACGCTGAACCTCTGCACAAGAATCAAAAGTCCGAAAGTTCATTGGCCTGTTGTGTTGACCGAATCATTGACGATAGCAAAAGAAGAGTTTTCAGCATCTCATACGCCGAAGTAGGTAAGGAGGAAAGCGAAATTTGTACAAAAATGGACGAACCATTACTGTTGGGATGGAGAGAGTCGTATGTATCTTGTGTAGAATAGGAAAGTTGGAAGAGGACAAGAACGGATATCTGGAGACTATCTCGAAATGGGAAAAACAAAAGCTCACTTTTGGGTCAAGGTTTTTGGCCAATTTCTGAGAAAGGAAATAGGAAAGGGAGAAATGAAGAAGGAGGCGAAATGGAGGTTGTATGCTAACTGAAAATGGGTGAGAGGAGAGAGAAAGAGTGAAGAAGGAAGGAGAGAAAGAGACGCAGGAGAGAGAAAGTGAAAGGGTGCGGGGTCAAGGAATTAGGGAGAGGGAAATTGTTTCAAATGGGCTGGTCTTAATTTGAACTGTATTGGGCTGGTCGGGTGTGGGCCGTATTAGTCTGGGCTGAAAATGTTGGTCCGAAAATGTGGCCTTTTCTCCTTAATTCTTTCTTGGGCTTTTAATTTAATATCTAGTATAATTTATATTATGTGAAGGTAAATAGTAATTAGTGGAAATTAAAGGATTTAATAAAGTAATGAAAGTAATGTTGATAGAAAATAGTAAATGAAAGTAATGATACTAATAGCAGTAAATAGTAGCGAAAATAAAATATTTAGATTTAATTAATTTAAAAACCCAAGAAAAATAAATCGGAGTAAAGGAGGGACAAAATTGGGTGTCAACACTTACGTCTAGGACATGCCAAAAAGAAGGAAGGAATAGGCTTTGCGTACCTTTAGCGTTTAGTCGTATAATAACTTGTACTTGCTGCCCAACAACACTTAACCTATATCAAGATATCGGGAGCTACGGTTAGTCTACAAAGGATTTTAATACGCACTCTAACGCTCACAATCCCTTTCAATCGCTAGACGACGTTTCGTTCGCATTCAAACCAACTAGTGCTACAAGCTAACATTGTTAGTCATTCCTTTCCTATATCATTCCAAACTTGTTTAGCATGACTTAGGAACTTTGGACAGCTTGTATATCATTCAATTCAGTCCCAACTCACGGCCAAACAGCCCATACAACAATACCATTTCACTTTTACTACATGTTCATAATGACATTCAATCATCCAACAACATTACTTCACCTCTAACCTCAAAACAGTCCACGGTTTGGACTGCTTATACATCTCAACTTGATTTGTTTCACTAACACCTTAATTCACATATTCAACATACATACAATATATCACAATGTGCACAACAACAACAATCAAAATTTGGCACAAAACAGTCCATAATCTTCCCTAAAACAGTCCCCTTACACGGCTTCAATGCCATTCTTACAACTTCTCGATTTTCACTCATTTATCTACATTACAACACCTTCAATCCACATCCAATATATATGCACAAGAAGACCAAACATAATTCCATTCAAGTCTACAACACATGGCTCATTTAAACTTTAAGAAAACAGCCCAATTCTAACATGCACATCATAAACCAATTCTACAATCTTAGTTCCATTACATATGGTGGCATACATTTATTTACCAACAATGCATGCAAAATGGAACCAACCATGGCTTCACCAAGCTCACGGCTCAACCTCAAGTTCAACCACAACAACAACCCAACAACAACATGCATGAATTATACATTCAAATCTTCATACAACACAAGAACAATGATCATTCTTACCTTGTAACTTGTCCTTCAAACTTGGCCGGATCTTCAACTCTATGGAATGCTACACCTCCTTGTCTCTACCCAACAACTACCACACGTCCTTATACACTTGATGAGGAATTTATCTACTTGGAAAAATTGATTTTTGGATCAAAATGGAGGAGGGTGTTCTCGGCCAGCTTGTAGCCGAGAGCCTCTCTCTCTATCTCTATACTTTTCAAACTTTGAATTGTTGAAATGAAATTCTAGTTGGGTTGTGAATCAGCAATTCCCTTTATATATGCAGTCCACAAAGTGGACATGTGTCCCACCCAAGTTCTTAGCCAATAAGAGTTGGCCAAATCCCAAGTGGGACCCACACGGCCACTTAGGCTCACTAATGATGTAATTAAGGTCTTAATCTCACTTAGTCATCCAATCTTGGTCAATTAATCCTTATTTCCAATAATGTTCTTATACCAAACGAAATTCATAGGCTATTTGACGCATCGAAACGAAATCGGGAGATGAAAACCCTTACGGGAACCCTAAAACCGCCTTGTCTTTAACTTGTCGCACTTAGCTTTATATTGTCCCTATGTAAAGATACGGGACATAACATTCTTCCCCCTTTAGGACATTCGTCCTCGAATGTTGTCCTAAAAAAAATCCCCCAGGTCTTATAAGAATCGGGGAAAAGGGTTCTTTTATCCATAGCACCTAGATTGATCAGATCATTTACATATTGATCATAGCACCTATAGGCTGGTTTGACGTGGGTGAGACTAAGTTGATAGGCCAATGTATATGATTCATAACACCCTTCAGGGTCGTCGATAAAGTGAAACTTATTCGAGAGAGATTACTCTGGGCTGCCAGTAATCTCCGAATAAGTCGACATCGAAGTCGTATGCTAGATAATCGACGTCGACACCTAGAATTCCGGTGTTGGCGATTGGGTATTCTTGAAGGTGTCACCCATGAAGACACAGGCTCCGTAATATATCTTGGTGTTATGAGGTTTGGTAAGAAAGGAAAGTTGAGTCCGAGATACATTGGACCTTATCGATATATGTTATCCGAAAGGTAGGCAAAGTTGCCTACGAATTAGATCTACCGCCTAATTTGGGGCGGTGCACCGTATTCCACGTGTCCATGCTTCGAAAATGTATAGGTGATCCGTCTAGGGTGTTTCGCGGATGATGTCCAAGTAAGTTGGGATGAAAAGTTGTCCTACGAAGAGCTGGTTTGACCGATAGCTATACTTGACCGTCGATCAGGAGAGATTGCGAACCAAAGATGTGGCTTCGGTTAAAGTATTGTGGCGGAATAATAACGGGGAAGAGATGACCGGGAACCGAGGAGGAGATGAAGAAGAAATATCCCCATTTGTTTACTACGCTTGCATGTGTAATCTAAACTCCTTGCTTAAATATGTAAATGATCTGATCAATCTAGGTGCTATGGATAAAAGAACCCTTTTCCCCGATTCTTATAAGACTGGTGGGGTTAGGACAACATTCGAGGATGAATGTCCTAAAGGGGGAAGAATGTTATGTCCCGTATCTTTACATAGGGACAATATAAAGCTAAGTGCGACAAGTTAAAGACAAGGCGGTTTTAGGGTTCCCTAAGGGTTTTCATCTCCCGATTTCGTTTCGATGCGTCAAATAGCCTATGAATTTCGTTTGGTATAAGAACATTATTGGAAATAAGGATTAATTGACCAAGATTGGATGACTAAGTGAGATTAAGAACTTAATTACATCATTAGTGAGCCTAAGTGGCCGTGTGGGTCCCACTTGGGATTTGGCCAACTCTTATTGGCTAAGAACTTGGGTGGGACACATGTCCACTTTGTGGACTGCATATATAAAGGGAATTGCTGATTCACAACCCAACTAGAATTTCATTTCAACAATTCAAAGTTTGAAAAGTATAGAGATAGAGAGAGAGCTCTCGGCCACAAGTCTGGCCGAGAACACCCTCCTCCATTTTGATCCAAAAATCAATTTTTCCAAGTAGATAAATTCCTCATCAAGTGTATAAGGACGTGTGGTAGTTGTTGGGTAGAGACAAGGAGGTGTAGCATTCCATAGAGTTGAAGATCCGGCCAAGTTTGAAGGACAAGTTACAAGGTAAGAATGATCATTGTTCTTGTGTTGTATGAAGATTTGAATGTATAATTCATGCATGTTGTTGTTGGGTTGTTGTTGTGGTTGAACTTGAGGTTGAGCCGTGAGCTTGGTGAAGCCATGGTTGGTTCCATTTTGCATGCATTGTTGGTAAATAAATGTATGCCACCATATGTAATGGAACTAAGATTGTAGAATTGGTTTATGATGTGCATGTTAGAATTGGGCTGTTTTCTTAAAGTTTAAATGAGCCATGTGTTGTAGACTTGAATGGAATTATGTTTGGTCTTCTTGTGCATATATATTGGATGTGGATTGAAGGTGTTGTAATGTAGATAAATGAGTGAAAATCGAGAAGTTGTAAGAATGGCATTGAAGCCGTGTAAGGGACTGTTTTTTAGGGAAGATTATGGACTGTTTTGTGCCAAATTTTGATTGTTGTTGTTGTGCACATTGTGATATATTGTATGTATGTTGAATATGTGAATTAAGGTGTTAGTGAAACAAATCAAGTTGAGATGTATAAGCAGTCCAAACCGTGGACTGTTTTGAGGTTAGAAGTGAAGTAATGTTGTTGGATGATTGAATGTCATTATGAACATGTAGTAAAAGTGAAATGGTATTGTTGTATGGGCTGTTTGGCCGTGAGTTGGGACTGAATTGAATGATATACAAGCTGTCCAAAGTTCCCTAAGTCATGCTAAACAAGTTTGGAATGATATAGGAAAGGAATGACTAACAATGTTAGCTTGTAGCACTAGTTGGTTTGAATGCGAACGAAACGTCGTCTAACTGATTGAAAGGGATTGTGAGCGTTAGAGTGCGTATTAAAATCCTTTGTAGACTAACCGTAGCTCTGATATCTTGATATAGGTTAAGTGTTGTTGGGCAGCAAGTACAAGTTATTATACGACTAAACGCTAAAGGTACGCAAAGCCTATTCCTTCCTTCTTTTTGGCATGTCCTAGACGTAAGTAAGATATAATCTGAGCCTCGGGGTGACTCCACTCTCTAATTGCTAGTATGACATGTGATTGTTATTCGTCCGTAATGTTGAAAATGTTGATATAATGGAACTATGATCTCGTTATTTATTACATGATGGACTAGTATGTGATGCATAGGAGTTCTTATTCTTAAAAGGAATTGCATAAGTATGCTTAATTTTCATAAAATGTAATATGCTAATGTCCGAGAACTGATTTGGTTTACTATTCATTGAGTCTCAAAAATGTTTTATATATTTATGTGGTTGCTTATGACTCTGCCTTCACTGAGTCCCGGGCCAGGGTATGTTCTCGTGCGCATAACTATTATACTATTCATCGAGTCCCTCACTAGAGGGCCGGGACACGTTATATATATATATATAATATTGATGATGATGATATGATGATTTGGAGATGGAGGCCAGGAGGGCGTACATTCCTTATTACCGAGTCCCTTACTGAAGGGCCCGGACACGTATATGCTCATGTTTATGATGTTATGATTATAATTACCGAGTTCCTCACTAGAGGGCCGGGACACGTTATATATGTTACATACAGAATGATTATGCAGCTTTGATTATGAAATACTATAGTGACATTGATATGAGAACGATACGATGAAATATGTTCAAAGGCAAGTTTTATGAAATTTCGTTGTTGCTGTTGAATCCTGTTCACCTTGTCTCAGATATGATTCCATTTACTATGTTTCATGCTTTACATACTCAGTACATATTCCGTACTGACCCCCTTTTCTTCGGGGGCTGCGTTTCATGCCGCCGCAGTGCGACGCTCGTTTCGGGGATCCGCCGTCCAGAGATCCATCCAGCTATTTCGAGTGCTCCTTTGTTCGGAGCATAGTTTCGCGGTATAACCTTTTGATATGTACATATGTTGTCGTTCGGGGTACGACGGGGCCCCGTCCCGTCATATGATGTCGTTGTCACTCTTAGAGGTCGGTGGTCACAAGTGTGGGTCTATGTGTGGTTGTTGTTTTGTTATATGGTTATGACTTGTGTTTGGGGCGTACCCATTTGTAGTGGCAGCCTTGTCGGCTTGCGTAGCTAAATATGTTATCATGGCAGCTGTGTATGAAGGTAGCCTCCTCGGCGTGTGTTTTGGATTGGGACGTTTCTATATATATATATATATATACGCCTTGCCGCTTTTGCGCGATAATAACCGTTATAAGTCGTAACTCGGGGAGATAGGTAGCTTCGACTTGCATATGTTATGCCCTTATACTTATATCAGCTCGTTCATGCTAGTAGCGTATGACTATAGATAACATGTGTATACGAGTGTCCAGCTCGGGAACTAGTCATGGCCTACGGGGTTGGGTCGTGACAAAAGTGGTGGCGTACCCATTTGTAGTGGCAGCCTTGTCGGCTTGCGTAGCTAAATATGTTATCATGGCAGCTGTGTATGAAGGTAGCCTCCTCGGCGTGTGTTTTGGATTGGGACGTTCCCCCTATATATATATATATATGACGACCTTATGGCCTTTTGCGCGATAATAACCGTTATAAGTCGTAACTCTTCGGGGAGATAGGTAGCTTCGACTTGCATATGTTCTGCCCTTATACTTATATCAGCTCGTTCATACTAGTAGCGTATGACTATAGATAACATGTGTATACGAGTGTCCAGCTCGGGCACTAGTCATGGCCTACGGGGTTGGGTCGTGACAGTGGCACCCCCCGATGGCCTGGTGCATCTAAATTCTCACGAAGCAAGGACTGGGGACGAGCCAGGACTTGTATAAATATAGCACTTAGCTCCTAAAAATCAGTTTTTCACATTCTTCAAGCCTTAGTACGAAGTTCTTCTCTCCCTACCATTAGAATGCACCAAGGTAAGTCTATTCTAATCATTCCAAGTGAATTCCAACATATATTCATGAATATTAAATGAGAAATCATTATTTTTAACCTAGGGTTTTCAAGAAAACCCATATTCAAAGTTTGAGACTCAAGCTTTTGGGATTCTTCTCAAAGTTCAGACTTTTATTGTGGATTGTGAAGCAGTTAAGGTATTTGAGGCTAACTATCTATGTTAGGGAACGTTTATGATTCTCCCTACGCCTCATTCTACATGTTTACCAGTAATTTGACTCAGAATACAGTTTAGCCATAGTTCCTTGAATAGTTGTAGAACTGCTATCTTCTAGGGTTATAGTTTCATAATTCGTTCATGGTAATCACTTTGAATAGCATGAACTCAGTACATAATCATTATAAACTTGTGTATTGACATCACATGAGTCTTAGTCAGTATATAATCAGTTATATGCTTAAGTTCCATAATCAGAAACAGTTATCATGCTATCAGCTATAGCCAGTCTCAATCTTGTAAATTGTTTAATATTGAACACCTGTATATGTATTTTTGGGCCCTAGGCCACAGTTTATGCATACGTATTGCTTGGGCCTGAGGCCACAGTTTTTATGCACATTATTTGGGCCCTAGGCCACAGTTATATTTACAGTTTTACAAGTGATTCTTCATTTAGAACAAGGTGTACTTCAGATCCTTAGCTTCCTGTTTAGTTCAGTTTCAGTTTCAGTAATTATATTTCTTCGTTCAGTTGCTTTACATACCAGTACAATTCAAATGTGCTGACGTCCCTTTTTATTGCTTGGGGACCTACATCTCGCTATGCAAGCAACAATATATAGGTTGACGATCCAGCTAGCTAGGACTACTCATATCAGCTGCTTGGTGAGCCCCAGTTCCTCCGGGGCGTTATGCTGCTTTCAGTCTGTCCAGTTTTAGATAGTTATCTTTTCAGTATTCGGAGAGCCTTCATACACATAGTTCAATCAATCAGATATTAGTAGTCTTTTATGTATTAGCCTTGTTGGCTGTTTATTCAGATGTTCAGACTTAAACCAGTATTTTCGCATTTAATATATTTCTCAGTCAGACTTTTAGTAGATCAGCATGTGTTAGTCTTATTTCCTTATTATTGCCTGTTTTGATATCACATATTGATTCAGCCAGCCTATGAGTTGGCTCAGTCACATGCAGTTCGGCCCGAGTGCCGTGTTACACCTAGGCCATGGTTCGGGGGGTGACAAAAGAGTTGTTTGAGTGCATCCAAGCAGCTCTTTAACCACTTGCTGCCGAATTTTCAAAACTATTTAGTATGGAGATGTTGGCACAAGAAGGGGACCTCTCATTATATATAAATCTTTTGCTCTGGTTGCTATTGACTTGACTATATTCTCTCATTGAGCAGTATTTTCTCATGGAGGAAAGAAAGATGGGCCAAATCATGCGGGTAAGTGCCCAAGAAATTTCATACTAGCTACTTCCTCTACTGTTACCCCTAAGTATTTTATTATTTGTGGGAGTTTGTCCATTTGAAGAAAAGACATCGGATTATACAAAGTGTCCCGGGGAGCAACAGTATATGATCGCGCGCAGTAACAGGAAGTCCTATTAGACCTACGTCCAACTTCAATTCACCAAATCAAGATTCATCTCGTGTAGTCATTGTTGACCCCTACAAGGATATTGAGTAGACGGTTGATGTATCAGACTTGACGCTATCTTTCGTAGCATGTATTCCCATCCGTGCCACAACTGATTCGGTTTGGTGACAAGTGCATCAACGGGGTTGGAGACAAGTGCGGGATTGAAGACAAGTGCTTCAACAATTGAAAAATGACAAGTACATAAAATGTTCGATATGCAATTTTGAATTACGAGAGAATATTTGATATAATAATTCAAAGTTGGGATGGGAGAGTATTTCAAAATTATAGTATAAATACATAAGTACAAATTAGGTTGACAGGAAATGATATATTTGAATTCACATTCTAAAGTTTTTTTTTTTTTTTTTCAAAAAAAGATACAATGTAAATAAGTAGATAACCCCATAAAGTAAAAAAGAAGAATTCCTTCGTAGCATTGAGATGAGGATAAATATGAATTTGATTTTAAATAAAATTTGAGTTGGAATGGAATTCCAACTCTCAACCTCTTACATATACCCTTTCAGTTCTCTGTCACCATGGTTTTGTTCAAGAGTTTTTTTGCTCCCTCTTTTTATCGTTGATGATGATATTAACTCTATTTATGCTTATTAATTTTTGGGAAGAGTATCACTATTTTTTTTTTTTTTTTTTTTTAAGAATCAATATAGTTCATATTTGAATTCATTATTTTGATAAGGTCATTGGCACGTGTCCTTTACATTTCATTATTTTGAAATTTTGATATTCTAATTTTCAATATTTAAAATTCAGGAGAGATGAACATCATTAATGAAGTAGACAAGTAGCATCACATTAATTGAAATGTCTAAATCATTTGCTGATTTTTTCTAAATAAAGATGCTTATTATATCCATGTGTTTTTCATATAAAAAACAAAAACAGTATCAGTTAGAGCCAAAAACTAAAATATAATAATCTTGAAAAATGATTTAGTTTGACACAACTAAACTTGGTTTCTTTTGTGCCAAATGTTTTTATAATAGTAAAGGGCATAATAGGATGTTCACACAAAAGAAATGTCTAGTCTAGAGAGGATGTTAATTCACAAGATGTTGGACCTAAAGAGTTCGAATGACAGATTTTCCAAGCAAGAGTTTGGGTGAAAAAAGATAGAAATAAAGAAGATATATATATCTTTGTTGGATTTTTTTGTCTGGGTCATGGGTCACTCCATGTGGGCTGACCCAACCCGATTAGGAGAGATAGGACAAAGAGGTTAAAAGATAAAAAACTTGTAGAGAAGTTACCCCACACTCAATAACCCCTATGGTTATTAACGTGGAAGGTGGGGAAGGTGGTTCCTCTTATTCTTTTCACTAAAAATACAGAACAATGCTCTTCTTCAATACATGACAGAAAATTCTCTTCTCTAAAGTTATAGCAATATCATAAACACACAATAGTAGGGCATTTAGTTCATGATAAGAACTTTGTTTCCTAGAGAGACGAAGTCGATCTTAGGCAATTGTTTTGGTGGTGAGGTCAACGATTTTCGTTGTAATCGAAGAAGGTACACAATTCGTTGTTCTTGCCCCGTTATTCTTTATTTACAATGGTATCAGAGCCAAGGGTTATTTTTTTCCTAGTCTCTTCTTTCTTTCACGAGAAAACAATAAAATTGTCGCTAGATATTTGCACTTCTTGTTAAATTGTGCTAAGAATGGAAAAGAAAGTTCGAAGAATGTATTGTATGACAACTATTTTTTCAAAGTGGGAGAATTAATTTATGCGATCGAAAGATGTGCAAAAAACAGATACCTAATTTTTTGACCTTCATGTTTCGATTTAGAATTCTTCTGGATCTCAAGAAATCTGGTAACTTCTTTTAAGTTTTTCTTGTTATCACAATACAGAGGCCCCACAATTGTTACTTTATTTGTTGGCATGAAATATTAATTAGACTTTACTTCATTGTTTGAAAAAAGAGAAGTAACTTCACTGCCTCGTTTTGTTTTTTGTGGTAAAATCAAAAGAGATAAAGTGATTTGATATGGTTGTATATTTCCTTACACTTTATTGATATTGTTTTTTAAATTGTTCTTAGAATTATGG
Source organism: Lycium ferocissimum (assembly GCF_029784015.1). Classification (NCBI taxonomy): domain Eukaryota; kingdom Viridiplantae; phylum Streptophyta; class Magnoliopsida; order Solanales; family Solanaceae; genus Lycium; species Lycium ferocissimum. The sequence continues at coordinate 49,018,979 of NC_081352.1, forward strand.
AAAGTCAAATTTTGAGAGGGGTATTCCAAGAACAATTTTTGAAATATGAATAATGACCATTGTTTTTAGAATTATGAAGAAATTAGTTCTTTTTTCTGTTGCCATGTCTCAACAATGTTAACAGAGAGAAGATGAACATAAGGAGAATTTATTAAATACCCACCTTGATGTTCATTTTAGTGATGGTATCTTTGTATATTTTTTCTTTTCTCTATGAATAAAGAATAAATAACAATGGTTAGATTTCATCATCAGTGCTATGAAATTTAATTGCATAAGTAGCAATATTTGTTATTAAATAAGTGGGAATGAGTCATAAGTGCTTTTATGTTTAGGAGTGAGACTAATTTCCTCTCTGAGGTTACATTCTGGATGATACTGTTGTTTACAGTTTTGGACAATCAGTGTTCGTTTTTTCTTTTTTTTCTTTTTTTTAAAAAAAAAAAAAAAAAAAAAAACCTTTTCACCACACTGTGTCATCTTGATCATGGATATATATATTTTTTGCAAATTGGTTTTTGAATAACTCTCTATCCTTTAGTGTATTCTTTATTTAGTCCTGATGACCTATAAACATAAATTTTGTCTTCTACGAGTAACTGTAGCATATGTAGTCACATTGAATGGTATGTCCATTCTTATTGTTTCATTGTTCCTATTTCTTACATGGCTGAACAGGGACAAACTCGAAGTACTCCAAGCGGGAGTTCTCGAAATCGAGCAAGGGCACAATGTAGAAGAGTACGTAGTCGTAGGACAAATTCACGAGGACGTGAAGTCATAAGGAATAATGTCCCGAAGGTGATGCAAAATCTACCAAGGGATCAAAGGGCCATACTAAGGGAAGAAGAGAAGAAATTCAGAGAGTTTAAGTATTTTAAGATATCTCCTAATGCTTCAGTGCCCGAACATATTGAGCTTTTTTGATTAAAAACGAGATGAACTTGCTAATTTTGTTGTAATCATGGATTGAGAAGCGTTAGCAATTTTAGTAGATTCCATCCGAGAAACGTGGAGTCATAGTTTAATCGATATTTATCACGAGACCTTTTGGGTTGTACGTTCAAATACTTGAAGCCGAATGGGAGAGACATGTCCTTACGAACTTGTAATTTGCTTTGTGTTTCTTTTCAATACATGGAATTTTGTTGTTTAACTCTCCTTTTATATCCCGTTTATTTATTTTTAAATGGTTTGAGACTTAATTGAAAGTCATTAAAATAATATTCACACTAAGGAATTTTTTCCATTTCTGATTAAACGTTTGGACTGTAGATGATGATCGGAAACTTTGTGAACTTTCGATTTTACACTAAATGTGAAGTCATTTATGAGAATTAATTTGCTTAAGTGTGACTATCACATGCATAAATTTTGTTAAAGTAAGTATTGATGAGTAAAACTTTCTTAAATGTCTTATTTAACAGATATGGCATCTAAAAGCATCATTGTTGATTTTAACAAGGGTGAGAAACTAAACGGTGAGAATTACGACATCTGGAGTCGTAAGATGTGGTATGTACTGGAAGAGCAAGATGCTCTGAAAGGTATTAACCATGTTTTAGTTCACCCAGAAGAGGGTAACACCATCCAACAAAGCAGAGATTTGGAAGCTTACAATGCGTGGAAAAAGAAAGATTCCACTGCATATGGAATTATTATGAGTTATTTTGTTGATAATCTCATTCACAAATGTGAGGAATATCCTATTGCTCATGCTACGTGAGCACACTTATGAGAGACATATGGGGGTACTACTGTGACCCACCTTAGACAGTTACTATCAAATTTGACATTTACAAGAAGCGCCATGATCATAATGTCAAACAACACCTTAAGGTGATGTCTAACATGATTGCTCAACTCAGAAGTCCTGGTCATGTTCGCTCTGATAGGCAGCAGATTCAGGTAATGATCCGATCTCTTCCCAATAGTTAGGAACACTTGAAGGTTAACTTAACCCATAACGGTAGCATCAAACCTTTTTCTGATGCTGCCCGTGATGTCTAGCTTGAAGGCGAGCGACTTGGTGCTGCTAAATTGTATCTAGTGCCTATGTGGCAGAATCAAGTGGTATGAAGTCTTCAGGCATCAAGCGCAAGAAGAACTGAAAAATGAAGGAAAGGGTAAGGAGACTAGAGAAGGACCCTCCAAGAAAAGGAACAAGCGAAATCCCAAAAAGGAAAAATGATTTTTCAAGAAGAAAGAAAAGAGTAAGATGAAATGCTATAACTGTCATGTTCCAGGGAATTTTCGATTTTCTAAAAGGAAAAATAGTAGATTATCTCTTTTTCTAACAGATAAAAGAATTGCTCATCAGTGTCGCTAGCTGAAAAAGGTAGCATTTTAAAACCCATCTCTAAGTGCAACATATGTTTCTAGCACTATTTTACTAACTGAATCTTATCCTGTGTGAATTGTAGACTCAGGGGCCACCGACCATGTGAGCCATGATCGAGAAGCGTTTGTGGAGTTCTTTCGAGTTTCACCTGGATCAAAGTGGATATATGTAGGAAATAATGCAAGGCTTGAAGTCAAAGGGAAGGCACTTGCAAAATGGACTTGCGTGGTGGCTGATCTTTGATATTGCATGACGTCCTATATGGTCCAGAGATTCGACTAAACTTAGAATCTGTGTCTGTTCTTCTAGATCTTGGTTTCTGTTTAAATTTTAGTCGCAATGATGTTAGAATTACTCAAGACAGTGCTTTTTTTTTCTTTTTTTTTTTTATGATTTTGGACTTCGTTATGATGGTTTTATCGTTTTATATTGTAATCCTTCAACTTATGACTATTATGTTGACTGTTGTGTAATGACATGTTATTCTAGTAACAATGATGTTGATGTTATTACATGGTGTTACACCTCAAAATTTTTTGCATCGTTTGTGTCATAAGAAAACTAGCGTAAGCCCGGAGAGGCCATGAAACCCTTATAAGTTTAAGTAAGACTTTTAACGTGTGCTAAGCAAGTATCTAAAGGTTTTGGGATCAAACGAATCGAAGAAATTAAGTTTGTCGAAACTTTGGGAAAATTTGGCAGAATTCTGAACATGATTTTTTGTCCAACTTTAGGGAGGTATATCTTCTAGCATATGAGGATTTATGGAATGCATAACCTATGTAAATTCAAGTTCAGAGAGTCTACTTTCCAATGCAACTAACAGATCACAAATCAAAGAAGTATGGTCCTAAGTACGGCAGGTACAAAAATGTACGATTTCAAGTACGGACCGTACCTCGTAAGCATAATTTTGCTTTTTTACAGGTCCAGGTACGTGATCCAAGTACGGGACGTACATGAAAGTATGCCCCGTACAGGGAGGGCGTACATGGGAGGCGTTGGCCGACCTTTCTTGTTTTAAAAGTGTTGGAGAGTTCATTTTTCATCATTTCTCATCCAAACCTTGACCCTAAGCTCTCTCTAAGACCCCTAAAAACTTCATAAAGGTTCAAAGAACAAATCAAGCTTAATCAACCCAAATTCAAGGCAAGAAGTATCGAAACTATAAGGAAGCTATCTCTATGATGTTGTAGTGCCATTAAGGGTGGTTGTAAGCTTAGTAACTCTTGGATTTCGACATGGAGATACTATAAGAAGTAAGTATATTGTATTTTTGCTTGTGCTTAAGGTTATCTTAGTATTGGTCGTTGGAAATAGTTGAAATAAGCATGAATTAGTGAGGAAAGTTGCTATATGGGAATTATTGAGTTCGTAGGCTGTTGTCTTGGTTATGTTGTGTCGTATAAGGTTGGAATTCATGCTAAATGAACTTGTTATCATGTTATTAATGTTATTGAGTTAAGTAGGAAGTTCATGAGGGGTGATACGGGCTATAAGGGTTCCAATCTGAGCTTGTCGCTCGTTGTGAGATATTGATGGCTTGTTAGTGGTATAGTATATCTTGTTGTTGATGTTTGTATTAGTGTGTTGCTCTGGTTGTTGATGTTGGTATATGGGGTTGAAGGAAGTGAGAAGAACAGAGGATATCTTTTGCCGTTTCGTTATGGAATATGTTAACTTCCGTTAAACGATTAAGTGGATTGTTCGAATGGTTAATGATAGTATCATTCTTGTTATCGTACCCGGTGGGTCAAGCCCGGGTATCTTAAGTCACATTCTGCTTTTTTTTTTTGGCATGATTCCAAATGAACGAAACATAAACAAGCGACGACCATAAACGAATCCCTTCTCAATAAGCCATAGAGCTTTTATTATTGGTCTTCATGATGTATTCTGATTCTTGATACTTTGATTCTTAATTCCTAATGAAATTGTTATTGATGATATTAGTATTCATAATGTAATCGGAGGTGTAATGACCTTACGTCACTCCGAAGGAAGTTCTAAAGATCCTGAAGGGTTGCCTAATCTTTATGTACTTTCGTAAGAGTAAGACATGACGTTTATATATATATATATATATATATATATATATATATATATATATATATATACGGCTTGACTATTACATCTTCATTTACCACTGAGCTACGGCCGGTCGGGCAGTCATGTATTTACCACCGAACTACGGCGGGTTGGGTAGTTATGTTATATGCATTTACCACTGAGCTACGGCTGGTGGGGCAGTCATGTATTTACCACCGAGCTATGGCCGATTGGTTAGTTATGCATTTACCACCGTGCTACGGCCGGTTAGGCAATTACCACTGATCAGTTAGGCAGTTAACGTCACGACAATGATGTAGTCAGAGCTAGGGCATTGTAGATATATGTATACGAGATTGTACTTATTATACACGTTATGGTCCTCAGCGGCAAGTCAAAGTGTACAGGTTGATTCTTATCCCTCTTATTGACAGTATTTTATTGTTATGTTACATTCCTGCCTTACATACTCAGTATATTCTTCGTACTAAAGTCCCTTTGCCTCGGGAGTTGTGTTTCATGCCACGCAGGTGTAGATAGGCGAGGTGAGGATCCTTCACAGTAAGTTTCCTCTAGATATCAGCTTTTGGGTTAGTGAGATCCATGTCTTCCTGGAGCATTGCCGAGTCAGGGTTTTGTATATGTGTTTTTTTTGTATTATGGGTATGCTCGGGGCCCTGTCCCGACTTATATACTATGATTATATCTTATTAGAGACTTTGCAGACAGTATCCTATGTATAGTTTTAGTTATGTCATGTCAGCCTGTTGTGATGGCTTTGTCGGTCCCTACGTTTATAGATACATCCTTTTGGGGTTAGTTATTAAGAGTTATGTTTTAAATATTCATTGTAGATGTGCTAGGATGTGGCCTTGAATGGCTAGGATAAGTATAATGATAACGAAATCATAGAGTACCTGGTGCTCGGTTGAGTAGGCACCGGGTGCCAATCATGATCCTTCAGTTTGGGTCATGACACATGGCATGCAAGATTAGGTCACATAAGACAAGACCGAATGAATAGATTGGCAAAGGAAGGAAATTTAGGTCCTTTCTCCAAAATTGAACTGCCAACTTGTGAAAAATTATCTTGCCGGAATGATTACACGTAACCATTTGGGAAGGCTAAGAGAGCAGATTCCCTATTGCAGTTAATCCATTCTGATAGTTGTGATCCAATGAATGTGAGGGCAAGGTCTGATGCTTTGTATTTCATTACATTTATTGAAGATTTCACACGCTTCAGTTATGTCTATTTGATTTCTCATAAATCTGAAGCACTTGAATGCTTTAGAAGATATATGAATGAAGTTGAGAATCAATTAAATAAAATTATGAAGATTTTAAGAACTGATAGAGGCCGTGAATATTTATCAAAACAATTTGAAGAATTATGTAATGAAAAAGGCATTACCAGACTATTAACTATTCCTTATACACCTCAACAGAATGGTGTAACAGAAAGGAGGAATATAACATTATTGGACATGACAAGGTCAATGATGGCGCGGTCAAATTTACCTATCTCATTCTGGGGATATGTGTTATTAACTACGGCCTACATATTGAATAAAGTGTCTTCTAAATTAGTTACTTCCACTCCTTATGAGTTATGGACTGGTTATAAACCAAACCTAAATGATCTACGACCTTGGGGTTGTCTTTTGCATATGTAAAAGATCATTTTTGGCAAGTTTGTAAAATTGAGTCCAAAAGGAAAGAAATGCATCTTTATAAGATACTCATAACACTCCAAAGGGTAGTTGATGATTGGTGAATTAGAAGATGGAAGTATTACTGAAATTGAATCACGAGATGTCACTTTTCTAGAAAATGATTTTCCAAAAAAAGGCGAAATAAAGATAGGAGAGCCTCTTTACGAAATGTTGAATTCAAAAGATCAGACAATGTATTCAGACATGTTTGATAGTCAAATAGATCAAGGATTGGTTCCTGATCCAAGTGGGAGTTTTGAATCCCAAAATCCTTTAGAGGAATCTAAATTTCAACAACGTAAGAGTACCGGAAAAGGTGTACCTAAATGATCCTATGAGATTGAAGATTACATTTTCTTGGTATCTCTTACAGAATTGGATGAGCCTAATTCTGTGATTGAGGCTTTGGCAAGTCCTGGAAAAGATGAATGGATGAAAGCAATGAAAGAAGAATTGGAGTCCATGAGAAACAACAAAGTCTGGGATCTAGTTGACCTTCCTTCTGGGCGTACAGCTATTGGGAACAAATGGGTTCTCAAAGTTAAACGCAAAGCGGATGGGTCAATAGAAAGATACAAGGCACGATTGATCGCAAAAGGTTTTACCCAACAAGCTGGAATGGATTATGAGGAAACCTTTTCACTAGTTGTGAAGTTTACCTCAATTCTCTTACTTTTGGCTATTGTTGCACGTTTGAATCTACAAATACACCAAATGGATGTGAAGACAGCTTTTCTCAATAGAACTAAACGAGAAAATCTACACGGAACAACCTGTAGGTTTCATCGTTAAAGGCCAAGAAAACAAAGTTTACAAATTAAAAAGATCTATTTATGGCCTGAAGCAGTCTTCAAGGCAGTTATATTTGAGATTTCACAAGGAGGTGATTTCATATGATTTCACCTTGATCGATGAAGACCACTGCATCTATGTGAAGAAGTCCAATGGAATCTTTGTAATTCTTTCCCTTTACGTGGATGATATATACTAGTCGAAAATAATTTGGAGTATGTGAAAACTATCAAGTCGTGGCTTTCAAAGTCATTTGACATAAAATACATGGGTGAAGCAGACTATATATTGGATGTTAAGATCCAAAGAAATCATTCCAAGAAGTTTTTGAGTCTATCTCAAGAAACTTATATAAAGAAAATTTTGGAACGCTTCCGAATGAATAGTTCCAAACCCATGGATACTCCTATAGCAAGAGGTGAGACTTTAAGCCTTGAAATGTGTCTAAAGACTGAAAGAGAAAAAGAAGAGATGTCTCGAGTTCCATATTCTAGTGCTGTCGGGAGCTTGATGTATGTTGCGATGTGTACTCGTTCGGGCATTTGTTAAGCCATAGGTCTGGTTAGCAGGTATCAGTCCAATCTTGAAAGAAATCATTGCAAAGCTGTGAAGAGGATCTTTCGATACCTGAAAAAAATGTTGATTATTCACTATGTTATAGTGGAAATGATTTCCACTTGAGAGGGTATACATATCTTTGATTGGGCTGGTGATCGGAACGATAGAAGATCGACATCCGGATATGTTTTCTTACTTAATGGTGGTGTTATTTCATGGAGAAGTAAGAAACAAACTTGCACGACGACCCTTTTGACTATGGAAGCTGAGTTCGTGGCTTGTGCATCTGCAGTACAAGAAGCTGTTTAGTTAAAAAGATTCTTTGAGAATTTGGGTGTTGCAAAGAATCCCCAAGGATCAATGATTTTATATTGTGATAGTCAAGCGGCTATTACATACACAAAGGATCGTAAGTATCACAGCAAAATCAAACACATCGACATCAAGTATAACTTTGTGAGAGACATTGTAAAAACTGGAGAAATAACTTTACAATACATATCTATGGGAGAAATGATAGTTGATCCTTTTACAAAGGCGATATCTAAAAATCTGTTTGAGAAACATGTTATGGCTCTAGGTTTGAGTAGGATATGATCATATTTCTGTATTGTAAAATAACTTGGTTGTTATAATATTCTCATCAATATTTGACTCTTTAATTTATGTTCATATCTTATATGCATGTGATGATGTAATTTTATTGATGAAGTGTATCAAACAAGTCGCGAGATTGTCTTTCTCACACGAGCAGTCGCCTCTTACGTCGAGGAACATTAAGAGAAGAGTTCCACCACCATGTTATGACTTGTTTTGAAAGCCAGATGTGAATTTCTCTAAGAAGATGAATTTGAGGATCATTGAAGAGATAAGCTCGGGTTAGACATCTAGAGATGTCTAGATCAAGATATGTATGGTGTTGAATGAGTAAAAGAATGCGACACACGCGCCAATATAAGGTGATAACACTGTAGCACATATTTCATACCACGTGTGCTTAGCGACCAATGGAAGAATGGATCCCTGCTTCTTCATTGTGTGAGACCCAGAAAATAATATTGACTTTCCACTGGAATACCCTTTGACCTTTTACTGTTTCTTGAAGTACAGATCAGTGTTGCTACTTTAGCATGTCACTAATAACTATGAGTGATTCAGCAATACCGTGCATATCTAGGAAAGCAGTTGATCTAGGATGGATAATTTCGAGTAGAAAAGGAAGACAATTAACATTAGTAATTTAACTTGTATACACAGGCCGACCATTACACTTACTATAAGGGTGTCAAGTGTAATTGTGGATATAAAGTTAAACATGAACTTGAGTTCGCCTCTTTGAGGATGAGGGATCAGACAAATAGTTACGGAGTAGCAGATGATGTCTGGGTATTGCGAGTAATAAGATTCTCTTGTTAGCAGTGAATCCCTTCCGTATGTGATCGGATTTCTATCTTATACAACCTTAATAGGTTTGAAATTTTATATCTCTTGATGCTCGCAGGTCGTACGAACTATTTGTCTGTATGAATAACGTGTGTTATCGATATGATATTGTTTCTGGGTCTAGCCCACCATGAGCGAAGGGGAGATATTGGATTTTTTTGTCTGGGTCGTGGGTCGCTCCATGTGGGCTGACCCGACCCGATTAGGAGAGATAGGGTAAAGAGGTTAAAAGATGAAAAAACTGTAGAGAAGTTACCCCACACTCAATAACCTCTACGGTTATTAATATGGAAGGTGGGGATAGCGGTTCCTCTTATACTCTTATTTAAAAATACAGAACAAAGCTCTTCTTCAATCCATGATAGAGAATTCTCTTCTCTAAAGTTTTAGCAATATCACAAACGCACAATAGTAGGGCGTTTAGTTCGTGATAAGAATTTTGTTTCCTAGAGAGACGAAGTCGATCTTGAGCAATTATTTTGGTGGAGAGTTCAACTATTTCCGCTTCAATCGAAAAAGGTACATAATTAGTTGTTCTTGCCCCGTTATTCTTTTCTTACACATGTACCCCAAGAAAACAAATTTCATGAAGATATTAGTGAATATTTAGATCACTTGTCTATGAATTGCTTTTTAGATTATTTGAGACAAGTAAAATAAAGAGATTTTTCTGTTTTAGGTATTGGCACACAGTAGGAGAAAGAGAAGGGGAAAATCCCATGAAAATACCCCTTCCCTATATTATAATATATGGTGTCAACACCATTATTTTTGAGCCGGTCTATCAGAAACAGTCTCTCTACCTCACAAAGGTAGGGGTAAGATCTGCGTACATCCTATCCTACCCTCGCCAAACCACATTGTGGAATTACACTGGGTATCAGAGGCGTATTTATGTATTAATTTTGGCTCACGTGAACACATGGTCACTCGACTAAACTCGATATATTATGTGTATAATTCTGAAAATATATCTAATAATATCCGAAGGAACACATGGTCAAACTAGGCCGAGTGGAGCACTGGTTAGGAGCTTTGTTTATTTCCTTAAGATCTCGAGATCGTACCTGAGCTCCCGCACGTTCTATGCTTTTATTTTCTAAAGCAGCCTTTTAACCTTCTTTTTTATATTATTCTAAATCCTTTTTCTTCTATAATTTTAATTCCCCAAACGTAAAAAACGTGTTTTTTTTATATATTACATCTAATGAATATTTTTCCCCTTTATCTCTAATTACCCAAGTCCCAAAAGGTAAAAGAAATCAAAAAACCCCATAGGCGCTAAGCTGCAACGAACCAAAGGCAAAAAAAATCAAAAAATCTCATAGCTAATGGTGAACCCATCCTCTTGAAATCCTGGATTCACCTCTGCTGGGTATGTTGTCGTTGTTGGTCTGAACACCTTATAGTCTTGGCCATTGCTTTTCCTAATGGCTGGATAAAGGTTTTAGTCAGATTATGTTACTACTTACTATCATCCTGAAAAGGGCATGAAGACAGCCAGAAAATCGGAAGCTATATAGCATTTTATTGTACTTTGATAGTGAAAAATGGAAGGGTCTGAGCATCGGCTTGCATATATGCAAATTAGTAAACTTAAAACTGGAATTGCATTGAGGAACAGATGAGACATTCACTTGCCTATATGCAAATCATTAGAACAAACTAAAACTACTTTATAAAACCAAAACAACATATTTGAGTAACAGATGTAAGAAGTTGTCACTTCATCCTTTTCAGTGGAACCAGAAAGCAGCAGTTGTAAATTAAGCCATATGAATAGAGAGAGCCAGAAGCATTAATACAAATAAGAGGGCTTAAAGTCTGAATACTTATGAATAACCAACTCTCTACGATGCTATTCGCTATGAAGATTACCTCACAGTCACAAAGAGAGGAAAGTGAAAATGGAGAAGAGCTTCAGAGTTCAGATGATCAATATATTACTGAAATTTCTTATATTGGTCCAATGTATTCATTCAAGAAGTACTCGAGTATGGCAAAGGACACAAATAACTAGAACATGTCAAACCTAGCTGCAAACATTTCATATATAGAAGACTTTGAAAACGAGACGTTACTGGAACTTTAGCCATATATTGATGATCAGTAAACTTTACCACTGGACAGTAGACCAAAGCTTTGTGTCGCTTTCTATTAATTCCAATACCCGTGTACACAGGCAAAATTCGAAAAAATCTAACTCTTCCTAGCAGTCTTCTACAGGCATAGTTGCCATACAGATATTCAGAAGCATCACATTGATAAATATTAAACGAAGATACAAAAAATCTAGACAAATCTAAAATTTTCATCATGATTTTTGGTAAGCTTCAGATGCTTACTTCCGAAATGAGTGTCAAAAACAAAAAAGCAGTTCCATAATGTAGTAGAGACCTTTGTTACCTTTTCTTACATGGATCTTCTTTCCTATTCAAAATGAATCCACTGGGAGATTCCTTCCTTTACGAAGACTTCCAACTCCGGAAAACTCTTGGAAGCATTTCACTTTTTTAAGTTTTTCAAGGACTTATAAAGTACTGCTGTCACATATTTGGTACGAAATCTATTTGTAGAACTTAGTACCACCATTGATTGACTGCTACGGGTTTTCTGTATGTAAAGATGGTTCAACACTGCTGGTAATGGCTTCTGAAATGTCTCCATACCGCTAGAAGATGAAGACAGTAGGTCGAGGGGCGTCTGTTGTAACAGAGGAGGCAAATCGGGTAGTTTTTCCTTAAAATCTTCTGTGCTGAAAGGTGCATTGCTGTAGCTTGATTCAGGGGAAGGAGGTTCTTCTGACCTACTGGTGTTATTAAGGACCTCTGGAATACTATCCTGCATAGCACATTAGTTGAAAGTTGAATCATTACGTTGATTATAGGAAAATATAATACTGAACTAGCCATCCCTTAGAAAGTATTGTTAAAAGATCATCAATTCCTAATTAAATTAAGCTCTAACAGCATCTTAGATCTTAGTTCTAGGGATATAGAAACAAGTTTAGGCCTGTGAAAATGGAAATCCTCATTATTGTACAGTAGTATAGCTTTCTCTTTTAGGAGTGAAGCATGTAAATGTACATAACACTGAGAAGGAAAAGAAAGTACACAACAGACAGTACCATTTGAAGCCACAGCTAAAGCCGTTTTCTTGGCTTCCCCGACCAAATTCTTTTTCAGAAGATTAATTAGGCAATTATATTTTTTACTTATCTTTACAAATTCAAAACTTTCAATAAAAGATCTACAGGTGCATCCTATTTAATTTTAGGTAGTTTATATCCCAGATGATGCCATCCTGTTGGCATTGTAAATGTGATGATAGGTCCATAACATTAAGTTTAATAGATTAAGCAAATTCAGTTTCTGGGATTACAAGATCTGGATTCAGGAAGCAGCACTGTAACCTTATTATCCTCAGCTACTGGTTTCAACTTCAGACCTTATCCCAATAACTCAATCTTGTCACTACCTGACAGGAGTATTTACCAATTTTAGCATATAAGAATTTATGCTTTCACACCTAACCTATCTCACCAGCCATATTGACACATGCAAATGTGTGATCATTTTACTATGGCATATATCAATAAGGAGATCAAATGAATCACACTGATAGAGTGTCCAATGTTGAGTTAAAATCAGAATGTTTAAAAAAGATTATTACCTGCAAGTCCAAGACATTGAACACATTTCCGGTATCATCACGTTCACATGGCAAATCAGGAGCAAATCTCCATTGTCCATCAACAAGGAACCGATAGTGATACACGCCCGACGGCAGCACCTTCATGACAGTGAAGTCCTTGTCTGTTCTTTGTAAGAAATCTCTATTGTAAAAAAGTGAAATCACTTTGTTAACAAGCTTAAGTTTAGAGGGACTAAAATGCAACAAAAAAGAACAAGAATCAATCAAACATACTTTGTCTTCCAGCCATCCCATGATCCCTCAATAGCAACTTCATGCCCCCCATAACTCCATATGATCATTGTTGGTATCCCATTTTCACAAGGCATCTCCCCATACTCCATTGTCTTTTGCAATATGTTGCCACTTTGATTTTGCATTAAGATTTCATCAGGCCTTTGTAAGGGGAAAACTGGAACCTGCAGAATAGAGAAGAAGTATCAGTTTTTCAATTGAAGTTTCAATACCTGAATTCTACTAAAATACCACTGAGGAATTGAAACAAGTGAGCTGTTAAACAAAAAGGCATAGATTCATGCCTCACATTTATTGTGACAGTTGGTCCCCTCCAATTTATGTGACTAACAAATTGCCAAATGATCTTCTTGTGTGTCCTTTAATAGTACCAGACACAACACATTAAGCCCACAAAATTTGTAGTACAGGCAGGAATATATACTATTACTACTTAAATCTCCCAACTCTAAAAGTAACTTCCTCCACTTCAGGCCAAAACCACCTACCAAATATATCCTCCACGCACAAGTTAGTTCAAGAAGAGCTTTAACAATTTAAGCATTACCTTCTTAAGGATACTGTCCAAAAAAATCTACAGTACTTATAGAAGACTTGCTAACATACTTCACTCCAAATACCGGAATACAATGATTTACCACAACACAAGGTTAAATAAGCAAAAATTGTACTCCCTTTGCTTTGATTTGTTTGTCTTACTTTCATTTTCAGTCTTTTTTCAAAAAAAAAAAAAATGTCACTTTCAATATATACTCCCACATGACATATTTAAGACCACAATGATTCAAAGTTACACATATTTAGTTTAAGACTACAAGATAATATTTTTATTTTCTTAAACTAGTATCTTGAAAATGCCAACCTAACTGACATAAAAATATAACTACTACAGTATTTTTTTTTTTTTTTTTGAGCCTGACCTGTGGAGTAAAAATCAAAGGAGACTGATGATAAGCTTTAGGGCTATGAGAAGGGGACTGAACCATATATTCCTCCTCTTCATGTTCTTGATTCTTGATTCCTGATGTCTCTGCAACATCTTCTTCTTTCTTCCCACTCACATTCCCCATGAATACTGCATAATACAAAAAACCCCACTTCATATGTCAAATATAGTCATCTATATTCCATGTCTAAACCTTAAGAAAACACATATAAAAACAGGAAACAGAAAAAAGCAGTATATGGTAAAGAAAAAAAAGGAAAGCTAAGCCATGCCAGTTATAAAAAAGAAATGATAAACCTAGAGATACAGATAGCCTGAGAGATTTGGTAACTTACCCATTATTTATTGCGGCTTTTATATATATACATATATATATATATATATACATATATATATATATATATATGTATATAAATTGAGGGTTTTACTGAGAGCAACCCCACAAAGCAAACCAAGATTTTTAACTCAAAGGGCAGGTAACATGATTTATGCAGCTTTTGTGTATAATTGATTGATGGAAAGCTTTTTTTGTCATTTTTCTCTCTCTTCAACTGTTAAGAGTAAAGAACTGAAATAATGGGGGAAAAGTGTTTTTATTCTCCAATGAGTTTGGAAGATACTTCGGTGGACTAATGATGTTTTTGTTTAAATAAAGGAATGTTCCATTATTTTGGCAAAAAAGTTTGTTTCTTTATATTACAGTGTTCATGCAGCTACCAATCACATCTTGCAAACTGCACACTATTAGCTTATGTTAAATTACTTTTTTCTCCTTGAAACTTTGAAGCAAAGTTCTAAAATGACCTTCTTGAGGCATTGATGTGGAAAATAATTGGGTGGCAATGTTGCTAACTATTGAAATTAGTTTATAAATGTACTTTACCTTCCATGATTAGCGATTTATGTTAGTTCCTAAGCATCGAACCTGAGCCATCCATTATGAAGTCTCATACTCAATCAACTGAGCCGCTCTTGCGGGTATGAATGTATCATGTTATTTTACTACATCGGTTCTAATTTTGACACAATTTCCCTATTAGTCTATTAAAAAATTAATATTTTCTCCTTTTCAATTTATTTGTCTTAATTAGTTTAACTTGTAAAGTTAAAAAATATGTTTTTGACGATAATTTTTTTAAATACTTTTTAATTATTTTGAATTATTAACTATTGTGATTTATAGTTTTTTTATGTAGTTTTTAAATATGTAAATTTCAACAAAGTGAAAGTTCTATGTCCAAATTCACACCGAACATTAGTTAGTTTAACTCTATTACTGTAACAATTGAAACAGAAAGTGTAATATTTGTATATCTGTATTCTCTTGAATTGAAATATACCTGTACTGCTAGTTTGAGCTTCTTTTCACGTATTTCCCGGAGACAGGGGGAAACAAAATTTGGTCGCTGATAGAGACACTGTCGATTCTCAGTGATTACTTCACAATTTCTCGCCTTAAAATGAGTGATTGAGTCACAAGTTACTATCTCACACTCCTCAAGATTTAATCTTACTTGACTTATAATTACTTCCTTGACAAGATTAATTACTTAGCTTAATTATTACGTTAGTCTTAACCACTAGCTAGTTTACTTGGCAATTATAAATTTCTAAAAGTCCTGTTTCCAAATCTTAAGGAAAAGCAAAAACAAAATTCAACCATGATTACCCTATTTTTGTATAGTTCTAATATAGGTTTGTAGCTTAGAGATATTTATTTACTTGGACTCATAATACAACGTTGTTGTCAAAAGGTTTCAAGAATCTTTTCTTGTGCGGATTTTTGTCATTTTCAAATGAAAATATTTAGCTAACAAGTCAGCGCCGGTGCACACAATTACGATGACCTCTATTATTTATGTGTAGTATTTTTTTACTTACAGTAATTAAAAAGTTTCACTCAGCCTAATTAACATGCATGACTCAACGAGGTAATACAGGATCCTGTGCCAATTATGACCTATTGAATCCTTTTAATCTATTTAATTAAAATTAACTACGTGACAGCAGGCAGAGTTACAGTATTCGATATGGGTTTTGGACGAACTCAATAACTTTTGTTTAGATTTCGTATTAGAAAATTCATTTTATATAAATATTTAACTGCAAAAATTCATTTTATATAAATATTTAACTGCAAACTCACAAGTACCTAAAACGAGCTGGATGAGATCATTCGATGATAACTTCAAATTCATAAACATTAGATATTGATTCTGCAGTTAATCTGGCGAAGGAAATTGAAACACATTTTTACGCATTAATCTGCCAGTATTGGAAAAAGAAACTAGAGCCAATTTAATTCTCCTTGCCAATGTGGTTGGAAGAGGGAGTAAATACATAAGGACAAAAGTGCTTACCGAATTTAAATCTGTGACAAGACAGCCAAGCGGAAATAGCCAAAAGTAGTGTGATACTACTAGCTATGCCACCATGAATTATAAACATCACAAGTCTCTATGTGATGTTAGGGATCAGTCCAAGGGCGGATCCACACCATTGGGTGTGGGTTCGCGGGAACCCACAACTTTTATCCGACCCTTATATTTATAATGTGAAACCCTTCAAATATATAAGAAATTTGAGATGAGAACCCAGTAACAACAGACACTACTAGCTGGGAACCTGTCACGCCCCGAATCTGGAGTGGCGTGACCAGCACTCGATGCCAACCTCAGCTCGAGCGAACCACTATAAATCTGAAACTCTGCGAGCAACCCCCAACTTAAACCAATAAGGCCTACCTGAACCACTCTCTCTCTCTCTCTCTCTCTCTCTCTCTCTCTCTCTATATATATATATATATATATATATATATATATATATATATATATATATATATATATATATACCTCAGCTCGAGCGAACCACTCTAAATCTGAAATTCTGGGAGCAACCCCCAACTTAAACCAATAAGGCCTACCTGAACCACTCTCTCTCTCTCTCTCTCTCTCTCTCTCTCTCTCTCTACAACTAGATCAGATTACTCGCTCACTACACTCTCTTACATGCCAGATTCCTTTTTTTGTAACTCTCTAATCTTTAGGAATTTTATGTAACTTTCTCCTCCTATTTAGGCTCTCTTTTGATAGGCATTATCCTTTTTTAAGTTTATCTTGTACATACAGGTGTTGTACATATTTTGTATAAATACTCTGCCATAAAAGAAATAATATCATCGCATTATTTACCATCTTTTATTCGCTTCTTTTTATGGTATCCGAGCTACCCTAAACTCCCACGAGTTGGTCTTTTTTCTTCTGCCTATATATATATATATATATATAGAGAGAGAGAGAGAGAGTGGTTCAGGTAGGCCTTATTGGTTTAAGTTGGGGGTTGCTCCTAGAGTTTCAGATTTAGAGTGGTTCGCTCGAGCTGAGGTTGGCATCGAGTGCCAGTCACGCCATATATATATATATGTACTGATCATCTCGTCTGAACTGGGCACACACACCCAAAATATAAATACACAACTGAGCAAGCCGACGAGGTCGCTATGTACGCCAGACAACAAAATGAGAGCCGACAAGGCTACATAACATCTCCAACAACGTACAACTGTCCACAGACCTCTAGGAAACACGTGTTGTAGAAAGGACAGGACATGGCTCCGTCATACCCATACATATCAAAATAACATACCACAAAGGACCGCATAGCCCGGACAGTGGAGCACATCGACAAGCTCTTGGTGAGTGGAAGGCTACTAAGTGGATCATCTGTCCGACTACCTGAACCTGTGGGCATGAATGCAATGCCCCCAGACAAAGGGACGTCAGTACGAATAATGTACTAAATATGTAAGGCAAGATAACAACTGAAATGAAATAACAAGCTATAAATTGGATATTTCAAGAAAGCATTTGAAGGTACCCTAGTTGGGTTGCCTTTCATCTGAGGCAAGATAACATAACTCTATAAATATAACTCCGTGACCCGAGGGTCAGGCATAGATAACTCTATGGCTCATAGGCTAGGTATAATCAACTCCACGACCCGCGGGTCAGGTATGCACAACTCCGTGACCCGTCGGTCAGGTAACAACTCCATGGCTCATAGGCCAGGCAACAGCTCCGTGGCTCATAGGCCAGGCAACAGCTCCATGGCTCATAGGTCAGGCAGCAACTCCATGACCCGTAGGCCAGGCTAAATAAAATGGAAAATGTAAATATATGTATATCATGCACGTCTTTGAAAAATACCGACTCTATAACAGTCTCTTCTGTCTCCCTATGAACTCCAGGACATAGGAAGGGGATATGGCCTCTCAGAAAGAATAACAGAACACTCGGAAATCAAGTAACAATATGACAAGCTCTACTTAGACAATTTCTGGTTACAACGTTATTACGCTCTTACCTTGTAAGGAATCATGCCAAGAAAAAAAGGAACAGCCTTAACATACCTGGAAGTTCACTTCTCGACTTTCCCCCTACTTCTGGCCTCGCAATCTCATGTCCGCTAGAACCACAATATCTTCACTTTTCACCTTGAATCCAAGCCCAGATTCGCCGCAGTACGATATTATAATCACAACTATACCAGAAAGTTTGGGATGATTTTCAAGGGTTGTTTAGAGGAAATAAGGGGATAAGCCCCCTTATATAACATTCTAGAGTCGGTTTGCACTGACCTAGGATTTGCTCAGAGCGTTCGCGTTAAGTTATCCCCTGGCTCCTCTGCACGTTCGCGCCACCTTCAGGGGCGTTCGGGCAAAGTTAATCCCTGCTCTGGCAGTCTGTATTAAAATGCTTATAACGGTCGATTCCGATGTCGGATTGATGCGCGGTTTGTTGCATTGGAAACTAGACTTCATGAACTTCATTTTAGGCTTTTAATTTAACTCAAAACTCCTCATTTACTAAAGGATATTCTTTCCCCAAGTTGTCTCATGTTTTGCCGTTCAAAGTAACACTCATCTTCTTCCAAAGTCATACTAACTCAACTTCTTCAACTCATTTCCTTATAGAACCTTCGGGAGTTCCTTATGAACATTCCTTACTCATAAAATATACTTAATAATGCTTGCTCCTTATTTCCAAGGTTGTTTTACTTAGCCCTAGCCTGACATTCTTATATTAAAATTTTAATAAGTGCTTCTTCAAAAGTATGGGGTGTAACAGAACCCACAAACTTCAAATTCTGGATCCGCCTCTGAATCAATCATTGTAGGGGACTAAAGCTGAGAGCCTTTTATCTTTTCCTCTTCTTTTTTTTTTCCTGATTTAACCATTCAGTATTCAAAATTCACTAATTTGATTTATTTAAATTTATGCCTGTTGAAATATATTATCGAGTTCGAACCACCCATTAAAAGTGCTAGTTAGCCCATTAACCCATTAGTTAACGTTCCACAAGTAAACTCTAATCAATTGCCTGTAAATAAATGTTATGGTTGTACAACTTTGTGATAGGTCCTATCGAGCGGTATCTTAAGTCGCGGTTGCAATATATAAACTTCCGCAAGAAAAAATTCGTAAGTTTATACTTAGCGTCAGATAAATTAGTAAGATCGAGAGTGAAGAATTCCTCACTAAGAAATTTTTCATTATCAAGATTTGAACACGAGATATGTGGTTAATCATATAAAAATTTCAGCCATGCCCCACGGCCTTGGTGGTCTTTTAATTTATCAACTTCTACTGAAAGATTAATACATGATTATATATTTTCACTTAGGGCCTGTTTGGAAAGCCACCCATGTAATTGGAATTGGGTGTAATTACACAGTTTGATATGTTTGTCAGGCCAAGTAATTACATGGTCAACATGTAATTGGGTGTAACTGGGAGGGGGTAATTACAATCTCTAATTCTCAAGGCAGGGCCGAGAATTGGGTATAATTACACCCTATAATTACATGGTTACTTTTAAATTTCTTTACTTTTTCTTTTATTTTAATTTCTTTTCTTTTTAATTTATTTTTTATTTCTATCATTTTAATTTCTTTTTTTATTTTTAAATTTTAAATTATTTTTAAAAGATTATATTATTTATCTTTCATTTTCTTTCTTCTCATTTCCCAACTTTTATTTCTTGTGATTCCATGTAATTGCTCGTATTTTTTTCTTTTCTTATTTTCTTCGTTTAGCGTTACTATGTTATTATTTTAATTTTTGAAATTACACTTCCTAATATTAGAAAGAAAGAGTCATTAATAAACTTGATATATAACGAAAGATGTTATTAAAGTAGAATTCCGTTGTTGAATGAGGTTATAGACTAATATCTGTTTTCACTTTCTTTTGAATTATATTTACTTAAGTTATGTTGGAACTTATTTTATGTTATGTTTGAATTTGAAGTATCATGTTATTATTATTATTATTATTATTATTATTATTATTTTGAATTTAAGTTATATTTTCGATTTCACTTTATTTGATTTGGTACTATTCACTTGTTTTACATTGTAAGTTGTTCATTTTCCACTTATAATTGATAGATTATTTTATGATCAAACATTTAAATAATGTTATGACATTATATGCATAAATATTAATCTTTTTTGGTCAAACATCCAACCCATGTGTTCTTGCAAACTGTGTGCTATATATATATATGGATCTTAAATACCTAATTTAATATATCATTTATAAGGCACATTTTTGTCAAATATTAATTTTTATTTTTAAACTAATCTAACTGTGTAATTACACATGTACAATCAAACAGTATGCTTGTAAGTACAACGTAATTACATTATGACAAACAAACAGGTCGTCGTAATTACTATATTGTGTAATTACTACTCTGGTAATTACACCAATTCCAATTACCTGGTGGCTTTTCAAACAGACCCTTAGTATCACCGCCAAACTTACCATGTCCCCCCCCCCCAAGAAAGATTAAAAATCTCCAAATCCCTCTATTCATGCGATTTGCACCCACTTTTGTCTAGCCTAGCTGAAAAGACCAAAGAAGCAATTAGAGGCTTATAAATAGATTCTTTTCGTTGAATGTTTTTTGAAATGGATATGAGCCCGCGAATTGGGAAGGATATAATTAAGAGTTTGGAACCTTGCAAGTAAAGTAATGAGAATTTGCATTAATCACTAAACTGTGATTCAAATAACAATTAATACAAATAAGTTAAAATAACCGGAAGTGAAAACACAATGCCTACTTATTGTCTTATCACAAAGGAGGACATACAATGTCACCCTTCTAAGACTATAATTGAAGACTGTAAGTATTTGTTGGAAGCCAATAAAACCACCATAAATATGAAGTTGAGAAGATATTCAAGTTAATTCCTACTAAAAAACGGAAAGAAATAAAAGGAAACTTTTTTCTTTGTTGGTTTTCGAGTGTTATTGGGATTTAAATCCTTTCTAGGAAAGGATTAGACCTAGTAGTATAAATACATGCTAGCTAGGATTTATTAAGTAGGACAGAACATAGAACTTAAGAGAATTCAATTTTGTAACTTACTTTCTCCCTTGATATAAATAAAAGTGTTGGCCGTTCTCCGTGGACTAGGATCACATCGATTCGAATCACTTAATTACTGTGTTTTATTGTTTCGCTCCAACAATTGGTATCAGAGCCTACAGGTTGTGAGATCTAGGAGACGATGAGACTACGGCATCTATGAAGTTTGAGGTAGCGAATTTTGCTGGGCGAAGTAATAACTTCAACATCTGGAAGATCAAGATCATAGCATTGTTACGGAGAGAAGGATCAGTCTATGCTTTGGACGACTCGTATCTCGAAAATACAAAAGAGGCCGAGAAGCAGAAGATTGAGATGGATGCATTTAGCGCAATTCAATTATCCTTATCAGACAGCGTGTTATGTGAAGTCAGTACCGAGAAAACAGTTGCGAGTTTGTGGAAGAAACTTGAAGATCTCTACCAGAAGAAATCAGTAACAACTAGAATGTTGTTAAGGCAGCGTTTACACACCTTCAAGATGAAGACAGGTACAACTTTACAGGATCATCTTGATTCTTTGAATAAATTGGCTATGGATCTTACTCATGTTGATATTAAAGTGGGAGATGAAGAACTAGCGTGCACTCTACTGTTTTCATTATCACCTGCGTACAAAGACGTAGTTAATTCAATGATGTACAGTAAAGAGGTGGCCACGTTACAAATGGTAAGACATGCATTAAATTCAGATGAATTAAGAAACCATATCAACAATAGTGAGAAAGAGGACCATGGTGAGGGTTTGACGATTAGAGGTCGCTCGAGCCAAAGAGGCAAAGGCAAATCAATAACTAGGTCAAAGTCTAGGAAAAGGGTGAGTAGGAAGGATGCTGAATGTTGGGGTTGTCATCAAAAGGGTCAGTTTGAGAGGGATTGCCCGAATAAGAAGATTGATAAAACAACGACGGTCATCTATGGTTCGGGTAGCTCAGACATCTGGAGAAGATTATGTGCTAATTGCTTCAACAGATGACATTCCGACACACAAATAGATTTTAGATTCGAACTTGTACCTTTCATGTGCTTAAAAAGATTGTTTTACTAGCTACGAGCAGACGAGTGGGACTGTACTTATGCGTAACGATGCAGTATGTGAAATAGCAGGCATTGGTTCAGCCTGTATACGGTGTCATGACGGCATCATAAGAATATTGTCTTATATTCAACATGTTCCTCATATGAAAAAGAATCTGATCTTTCTTGGTACTCTTGATAAATGCGGATATAAGCATGCGGGTGAAGGTGGAATCTGCAAGGAGACCAAGGGTTTTCTGGTCATGTTAAAGGCCAAACTGGAGGGTGGTCTTTATATACTTATGGGTAGAACCATTCTAGGTACTGTGAATGCTACAACCTCATGGGCAGCACCATTCTAGGTACTGCGAATGCTACAACCTCATAGTTATCAGATGATGACAAGGCTAAGATGTGGCATATGAGATTAGATCACATGAGCGAGAGGGGGTTGGCAATTTTGAGCAACCGAAATCTTTTGAAAGTTGAGAAGATTAATACCCTTGATTTTTTTAGCATTGTGTCCTTGGAAAGCAGAAATAGTCAACTTTAGCACGGACAAGCACAAAACCGAAGGGGTACTTGACTACATTCATTCAGATTTATGGGGTCCATCTTAGGTTCCATCCAAGGGTGGAAAGAGGTATCTTCTTACTTTCATTGATGATTTTTCACGCAAGGTTTGGGTATACTTCTTAAAGGCTAAAAGTGATGTCTTTGAGAATTTCAAAAACTGGAAGACATTAATTGAAAGTCAGTGTGACAGAAAGATTAAGTGTCTTCAAACAGATAATGGCTTGGAATTTTGCAATGAAGAGTTTGACAATTTACGCAAGATTAGCGGGTGATTGAGACATAGAACTGTTAGGCATACACCACAACAGAATGAAATAGCTGAAAGGATGAACCGCACTCTTCTTGAGAAAACACGATGTATGCTCTCTAATGCCAAGGTGCCTAAGGAGTTCGGCGGAACGATAAATCGCTTGTTATGTTGTTAATCGTTCTCAAAGATCGGCGATTGACTTCAAAACTCCAAATGAGGTATGGTCAGGTAAACCGTCTGATTACTCATACTTAAAAATCTTTGAATGTCCCACATATTATCATGTAAGTGATGGAAAACTAGAACCTAGAGCTTGAAAAGGTTTATTTATGGGATATCTTTGAATGGGTAAAAGGATATCAAATATGGAGTTTATATCCTCTTAAGTTTATAATTAGTAAAGATGTTACTTTTGATGAGGCCTCTATGCTTGATCCTGGAAAGACTTATATTAAATTTGCAGGACAGAAAGTTCTTACAATAGAAACGGTGGAGGTAAATGTGAAACTCACCGAGCAGGAGGATCAAGTGACTCAGGTAGAGTCCGATAATGAAAAAGCTCACACAGTAGTACCTAAAGGTGAACCATATAGTATAGCTACTAGAAGGGACAAACGAACTCCAAAGCCTAATCCAAAATATTATCCTCAGCCTTCGCAAGTAAATCTTGTAGCCTATGCATTAGCTACTACCGAGGAGGAAATAAAGGATCTAGAACCCTCAAGCTATACAGAAGCTACTATGTGTGGTGAAGCTAAACAATGGCATTTAGCCATGACTGAAGAGATGGAGTATCTACACAAGAACCAGACATGGGATTTGGTGAGTCTACCAAAAGGGGAAGAGAACTGTTGGTTGCAAATGGGTCTTCAGAAAAAAGGATGACATTTCGGGTGTAGAAGATGCTAGATACAAAGCGAGATTGGTTGCTAAAGGCTTTTGTCAGAAGGAGGGAATCGACTACAATGAGATTTTCTCACCAGTCGTGAAGCATAGCTCAATTCATTTGTTTCTAGCTTTGGTTGCCCATTATGACTTGAAGCTTCATCGGCAAGTCAAGATGCGCATTACCCATACATGGTGAACTTGAAGAGGTGATCTTCATGAATCAACCCGAGGGTTTCCTTATTGAAGAAAAAGAAGACCAGGTTTGTCAATTGAAGAAAACTTTGTATGGTTTGAAACAATCTCCACGATAGTGGTACAAGAGATTTGATACGTTCATGATTACTAAAGGTTTCTCGAGAAGTGCATTTGATAGCTGCATGTATCACATGACGGTATCTGGTAATTCAAATATTTATTTACGGTTATATGTTGATGATATGCTTATTCTTTGCTAATAGTATGACAGAGATAAATGATTTGAAGGAACTGCTAAGTAAGGAGTTTGACATGAAAGATTTAGGTGAAGCTTAGAAATCCTTGGAATGGAGATTCATAGGAAGAACGATGAGGTACATCTCTCACAGAAGAAGTATATTGAGAAGGTAGTTCAGAGGTTTAGCATGGATAAATGTAAACCTCTCACTTTATCGTTAGCACAACATTTCAGACTTTCTTCTTTGATGGCACCACAATCAAAGGAAGAGGTGGAGTACATGTCAAAAGTTCCTTATTCTAGTGCAGTTGGTAGTATTATGTATCTTTATAGTTTGCACTCGGCCTGATATTGCCCAAGCAGTGAGTGTGGTAAGTCGATTCATGTCTAATCCTGGTAAGACACATTGGGAAGCAATTAAGTGGATATTGAGATATCTTAAAGGTTCTTCGAATGTTGGTCTAACTTTTCGTAAGATGAGAAATGAAGGCTTCTCGACCCTTGGTTATGTGGATTCTGATTGTGCAGGTGATCTTGATAGAAGGAGATCAACAACGGGCTATATCTTTACTCTTGCAGGTAGTGCCATAAGTTGGAAGGCGCTCTCCCGGTCTATAGTTGCTTTCTCCACAAATGTGTTCTAATATATGCATGACAAGAAAAGCGATAAAAAAGGAGGCTATATGGTTGAAAGGTTTGGTGTCGAGAATTGAGTAGGGTTCAACATGAACCAACTCTAAAATGTGATAGCCAGAGTGTTATTCACTTGATAATAAATCAGAGATTTCATGATCGCACCAAACACATTGATATTAGATTCCATTTTATTCGTGATTTTGTTGAACAAGGCATAGTTAAGGTCTTGAAGGTTGACACAAAGGACAATGCAGCGGATATGTTGACCAAGGTGGTTCCTCTTGTCAAGTTCAGTCATTGTATGAATTTGGCGGGGAGTTCGCGTCAGTGATGCATCAGGATGGAGAACGGCAGGGCAAGGTAGAGCTACTAGTATGTATAAGGTTTCGGTTAGTGTCTCTTGTTTCCTACATGGAGTTAGCCTCACGTAGGCTTAGAGACATTGGACTCAATGACGTTCATATGGAAGCTTGAAATTCATCTCAAGGTGGAGATTGTGAAGTTGAGAAGATATTCAAACCAATTCCTACTCAAAAGCGGAAAGAAATAAAAGGAAACTTTTTTCTTTGTTGGTTTTCGAGTGTTATTGGGATTTAGATCCTTTCTAGGAAAGGATTAGACCTAGTAGTATAAATACATGCTAGCTAGGATGTATTAAGTAGGACAGAAGATAGAACCTAAGAGAATTCAATCTTGTAACTTACTTTCTCCCTTGATATTAATAAAAGTGCCGGCCGTTCGCCGTGGACTAGAATCACATCGATCCGAACCATGTTAATTACTGTATTTTTATTGTTTCCGCGCCAATAATAAAATATATTAAAAGAGAGTCAAAGCAACGTGCAGATTTTTACGGCGAATGAAGGTCACAACACGAAGAAAATTTGTTAATATAAAAGGAAATGGAGTTTCTTGTCATGGCAGATTTGAGCCATGTGGCCTTTGAAAGATTTTAAAATCTTTATTCAGCCAAAATTTCATGTACAAGAAAACAAATAAGTTCCCAAACTGAAAAAATGGAATTGAAAGACATCATAATCAAGTTTTTTGATGCAAAGTTGAAACATGTGCGTGTTTCACCAAAAAAAAAAAAAAAAAAAAAAAGCCTCTCAATGAAAGGAAAAAGAAGGGGTTGGTGGGGCAATTTTTTGGGATTAAACCATAGTTTAGTAAGCAAAATATTTCACCCTTACATTGTGGCTTTTTTAACTGAGTTAATTGAACAGTTTTGTTACTTTATGGACTTGCATACTAATTAAGGGTCACTTCAACATGTACCACGCTTGGCCAATCAATATATGAAAGGTTATTAAGTGCCACTTGCACGAAACCTAACACTCTCTTTGACACTGAAAGGCAAACGTGGTATCTCTCATGATAAAGCAATTTTTGGGGCATCTCTTCAAGTCCTTTTTCTCGTCCAATCATAGCAAAACAAGAAGCTCAAATTAAAAAGCAATATCAGATGCTAGTCATAGAATAAGGTTACGCAATTCCATATGCACATTATTAATGGGGCCTAATTGTGTGACCTACGAATCTCAAGTTGTTATAGTGAAAAAGGTTGTGTTTTAATCTCTCTAAGGTTACTTGAATTTTTTTCAATTGGGATGATTTACCGTTGTGTTAGATCTGAAATACTTTTCATTTGTTGGTGGCGGGTGGGTTGAATTGAATTTGAACGAGTAAAAAATGGTGAGTTATACTGACATTGAATGAGTTAAAATGAGATGAGTTAATAAATGACGGGTCATAAGATTATTGAGTTAAGATGGGCAGGGCCAAGTGGGCCAAACAATGGGACATACCCAATTCAATTGACACGCCCAAAGGTTACTGAGCTAAGATGATTTGCATCAAGATGACCAAACAATGGATTATAGCTCAATTCGGTCAACTATTATCAAATTTTAATTTATTATTATAATTTGTTTAATTACCACACAAAACTAATTTTTTTCTTTCTTATGGCGGCTATATATAATATATCAAACAAGAACAAGTATTTTGACCAAGTTTTTCATCAGAAAATTTTTCATGAGCCAATTTGGGCTATATTTAGCCCAAACCACTCCATCTAATTAAATTGAAAAGATTAAAATGAGCTAAGTTAATAATGAGTGGTCATTATACCCACCTAAATTGGGCGGATCATACTTCCATCAGTGAAGACTTCGTATATAGGAATGATGACCTAAATTGGGCGGATCATATTTACATGAGCTAATAATTTCACGAAGGTAAAAATTAGAAAAACATAGTCAAGAAGAAAGGACCATTATAAAGTAATAAAAACAAGTAGTAAATCCAAAAAAATAAAAATAAAGAAGGTTGGTAGTTAGATGTCAGCATCGTCATACAGAATGGAGGATGTGGCAGTGGGAGTAGAATCTTTTTCCGTTTGCTTTTTAGCCCCACCATGGATGGCATCGAGTAAATATTCCAATGGGCAATATGGAACTATATATGACTAATTAACAATACGTCCTCCATTTGAAATTTGACGTGAATGCAAACTGATTTTATGTTCACTTGTTGGTTGATGACCAGGTATTTTGTAGCGTGAGAGTTACGTTCATTATAAACTAACTAATTACGTTAGTTGTTAATTTATCGCAACTCTTCTCCTTTTTCTGTGCTCGAAATCATCATTGATCATTGTGAGAGAACTTATATAATATTAGAATAACAATTTTTGTTGTTGTTGCAATATTGGACTAAAAGAAGCTTAATGGAGAACCTTGATAATAAAATTTTGTTTAGTCTATTTTAACTTAGCTTTGACATCGACGTATAGTAATAGAGTTGAAGACAAGGGTAAATTAAGATTGAGAATATTTGACACCATTGAGTTGTGGATATTTGACACCATTGAGTTGTGGTCTTTTGGAATCATTTTCTACCAAAGGACCACAGTATTTAAGTGAAATATGATCAACCTCAATCATTGGAGCCCAGCCCTATCTTCATTTTCACTTCCCTTATTATTTTTTAATATAATTGGTATTCAAAATTTATTGGGCCTATTAATTCAGATTCACATCACGTAAGGTTCATTAAAGGGATGTGCTCTCTACTAGTGGTTTCTTCATGATCACAGAACCTGAGATTTTTTTATTAAAGGTGAAAAGAATCTCATCTATCTCATCATCTCCTTGACCTGAGATTTTTTATTAAAGGTGAAAAGGATCTCATCTATCTCACCATCTCCTTGGTGATCCACTTCCCTTATTTAAAAATACAAAAATGACCTTAGACTCTTTTGTAAGATATATTATAAAATTTTCCATAAATAATACAGTAGTTTCTAGTGTTGAATAGATCGCCATGCAAGTTCTTTCAAATCAAACATCTTAAAACAAATTATTGTTGTATATGATGTTAAGGTTTGATGTACTGGGAATAAAGCATCCAAGTCTATCAAGTTAACTCGGGTGGATGTATCATTGAGTTTAATTTGCACTAATTTGTGTTGAACCATATTATTTTTATACCTAAGAACTGAAATTGGACCTAGCAAGAGTATTTGGAATTGCTAATTTTGATATAGATAGTTTGATTCAATTTGATGATCAGCACTGGTCGTGGACCTAATGTGATATCATTCAGGCATGTAATTACTTAACTAAAATTAAATAACAGTAGTAACAATATGCAGACGATCACTGTTCATGCAGACGATCACTGTTCTTAAGTGATGCAAGACATAATTAATATTTTCGATGTACAGATAAGTTAATTAGGTCATTAAAACATGAAGGACTTACATTTATATAAGGCAGTAAAAACTAAAATAGTATCGTCTAAATGAAACATTATCTGCATGCGTTTAAAGAAGCATCTTCAATAAGATTATTTTAAAACAACCACATCTGTACTTAACAAGAGGATTTTGATTAAAGAAAAATACTTACATTCCCAACCCCAACTCCACCCCCGCACCCTGTTACCTGTCTGCATATACTACTTATCTCATCTCAAGGATGGATCCACTCAAGTATATCTTTCAGAAGCCCATGCCTCTTTGGGAAATTAGCCAAATGACAACTTTTGCTAAGTGAGTTCGATATTGTATATGTTTAAAAGGCTATCAAAAGAGCGAGGCAATAGGATCCCTTCTTTGAACATCAAAAGTAGATGAAGAATACATGCCTCTTAAACTTATTTCCCGATGAAGAGGTGTTGTTTGTCGGAGAAGATATCTCAGAGGAATATCGAGGGTGGAGAATGTTCTTTGATGGCCGCAACTCCAAATGAGTTGGCCTTGGACCGATCTTAGTTTCGGGTCAGGGCTACATTATTCGATTTCGAGAAAGCCAAAACTCGAGGTTTAGTGCACCAACAATATGGCGAATATGAGGCTTGTATTCTTGGACTCGGAATGGCCGTTGATGAACATACAAGAATTATTGGTTATAGGTGATTTGACTTATTGGTTCATCAAGTACAAGGCGGAATGGACCATAAGAATGTGAAGATACTTCGAAGTATCTGCGTTCGTGAGATTTGTGTAAAGAGATTTATCAAGGTGGAATTCAAACATGTCCCAAGGGCTCAAAATGAGTTTGTCGATGCTTTGGCAACCTTGTCCTCATGATTCCAAAGCCTGACAAGAGTTACATAGATACTATCAAGGTGAATGTGCAAGATCGGCAAGCCTATTGTTTCCATGTAGATGAAGAACCTTGGTACTATGACATTAAGAAGTATCTCGGGGGAAAAATTTTTCCC